>NC_081406.1:600397821-600703446 GCF_030272615.1 Cryptomeria japonica | reverse complement strand
TTTCACTCACAGATTCGACCACGTTTGCCGATTTCAGAGGCCAGCAGAGGCAGGAGAGCCGGTAAGTACCACCAAACCTCCTCGTACTTTGACGCCTTTAATTTTGTCATTAATGCATGTCGAATAGGGTAATAAATGCGCTTAGACTAGGGTCCAAAAAGTGTCAAAAAACGTTTAGGCGCGTCTGCGTTGGTGCCAGGCGCGTCTATGCTCGCTAGGCTCGTCTGTATTTGTGCCAGGCGCGTCTATGTCTGGACCCGCATCTGCGTCAATTGCGGCCGCGTCTGTGCTATTCAGGCGCGTTTGTGCCAAGAAGGCGCATCTATGTCAACTAGGCACGTCTATGCAGAGCATAGGCGCGTCTGTGTCAGGCAGGCGCGTCTGTGTTTTTCAGGCGCGTCTATGCAGTCTTTGAGCGTGTTTATGTCATGTAAGCGCGTTTGCGTTTGAAAAAGTATGAATTTGCATCTTCTAGGTCAAATTGGCAGTTCTGTGATGAACATACGCTGTCGATTGGATAAGCTGCTAAGAGGATACACTCAAGCAGGTCCTCTAGGAAGACTAGGATAGATCAAGGCACTTTGTGATGAACAGTGAGTACCAAGAGAGAGTACTTTGTGATGAACAGGGAGTACTGAAATATGAGTAGCACTTTGTGATGAACAGGGAGTGCAAATGTGAGTAACACTTTGTGATGAACAGTGAGTGTCACACACGTAGTACTTTGTGATGAATAGGGAGTACCACTAGGATAAATAGCAACACTTTATGATGAACAGTGAGTGTCACTAGGGTAGATAGCCATATGCATTTAGATAGCGAGTAGCATTTTATGATAAACAGTGAATGCCACTATAACTGACATGAGTGATTTGCTTGACTGTAGGAGTATTTGCCTATGTTGGAGTCACGAGAGAGATTCCCATCGACTCAGAGGTTGCGACCTGAGTTGACAGCCGAGGACAGAGCCACTATCGAGGAGATGGGTTTGAGACATGTACTGTATGTGCCTGAGTTTCGAGCGAACATGGGACTGCTGACTGCATTAGCTGAGAGATGGCACTCTGAGACGTGCACGTTTCATCTGCCGATGGGTGAGATGACAGTCACCCTGGAGGATGTATATAGGATTATGAGGATACTGATCGATGGGGAGCTGATCCCATATGATCGAGATGGCGACAGAGAGGCCCTGAGACGAGTATTCCAGGACCCTGGACTGGAGATGAGGGCAGGACACGTGGCATGGGACACCATGACAGCCACCGGGTTAGCATTGCCGGCAGTGATCGGAGGAGCTATCAGTGGTTTCTTGTGTTCGGACAGAGTGACACGGGGATTGGCTGTGGGCTGGGAGGAGCACTGGAGACGCTGGTGACACAGCATACCAGATATGCCTGGGGACCATGTGTGTTGGCCCACTTGTATTATGAGCTTCATCAATTTGTTTATCATGGGTCAGTGGGATTGGGTTGCGGAGTTACCTTGCTGCAGGTATGGGCTTACGAGCATCTGCCGGTTACCCGACCGATACACTTCAGGGGCAGAGGTTATGGATGCAACTTTGTGCATTTATATGATATGATCACCTCGCAACCACAGATTGGCAGGCTAGAGCATTGGCGGTGGGTGATTGATGACATTGATGAGGTCATATGGCGACCTTATCTGGGCTGTGAGCAGTGGGAGGATGACGTAGTTGAGCTTCCCTACACCTTCCGGAGTAGGTATTTGATTGGGAGGATGCCCTATGTGCTGGAGAGGCAGCTGGTGGACAGGATTGGCCGACAGTTTGGCCGGATTCAGAGGATGCTGCGGGGCTCAGGCATGTATGCCCGCACTGTGAGAGATCAGGCACAGTTTGGGCCATTGCTGTCGTATGATCAGGCAGTGACACAGCTGGTGGAGATGATACCTCTACCCTGGGACATGTGGCCAGAGATCGAGGACGCCAGCATGGATGCCGAGTATACAGCCTATTGGGCAGAGCATCCGTTCCCACGGTTGACAGATCCAGGAGAGGCACTGGAGGGAGATGGTGGGGGAGATGATGATGATGGTGGAGGTGATGGGGGTCGAGGCCGACGGAGGAGGAGGGGAGTAGTTGGAGAGAGGAGGGTTGCACCTCGGAGGGAGGGTGGTGAGGAGAGGCCAGCTCGGGTGGTGAGGGGTCGTGGTGGATTGCTGCTACAGGTACCAGCAGCATAGGGACAGGGACAGAGACAGGGACCAGTACAGGTACCAGTACAGGTACAAGTACAGGCACAGGGGGAGCCACAGGCAGAGGCAGAGGGGGATGACCCGGTGGAGGCCGAGTTGCTAGATCTAAGGGAGATCTGTCAAGGCCAGGCAGATGAGATCCAGGAGCTGGAGAGGGAGAGGGATCGGCTCAGGACGAGGCTCAGGGATACTGAGCGAGAGTGAGATCAGGCTATCCAGCACTACACAAAGGCTGAGACAGCACTTAGGGCAGGGAGACAAGCAGCTGAGGACATAGGGGCAGGATATGCTTATGTCCTGCGGGTAGGAGAGGAGATAGCCTACTGGAGAGACCTCTACTATGGTGCAGTGCTAGCAGATCAGCGGGCGAGGAGCTTCCATAGACCGTCGCGTACAACGACAGCTACGGGAGGGAGCCGGAGGAGACATGCATCGAGTGGTGGGGTTATGGGTCCTCCACCACCACCAGATAGAGGAGACAGGAGGGATGATCCTGGGGCGGGTCCTTCAGGGGCTCAGATTCCACCGAGGCTAGGCGGCTCCGAGGGAGGGAGTTCATCATAGCCTTAGAGGGCTCCCTATGTATCAGTTTTGTACCATTTTTGTATTGTAGACACCTGCGGGTGCTTTTGTAGCCATATGATTTTGACATCATTGTATCATGACACTTTTGATTATATATATGAGATGATTCATCTTTGCGGCAGCTATATGCATGTGTACCTATGTGATGAGATGTTCTTATGTGATGCTTATGATATGGATGCAAATATGTATATGATGCAATATTTTTGTTCTTTTATGTTTTAAAATGTTATGCCAATGCAAATGTAAATGTATGAAGTGCAGATGAATATGATATTGCAAATGTAAATTGTGCTAACAGGTGTTGTGTGTAGGATGTGATGCAGTTGTGATATCTATATGTATGTATGAAATGCTTATATGTGGTAATGTAGGTGCAACTACATGAAATGCAAATGTTTATGGTGTGTCATTATACTCAGTCATGTGATAGCAGGCTACGCGGACTCGAGAAGGATGATGGAAGTCAATCAAGAAAGGGGGGATGAAAGACAGAAGATATGAAAGTGAAAGAGCTTTTTGTGCGTTATCATCATTGAGCTTTATTATGGCAAGTAGGTTAAGACAATCGAGGCATATGTTCGACCCAGAAAGTCATTGTACCTATTTGCATGGAGATAAGACAGTCACAAACAAGGAATGCCCCAGTTCACATTAGACTCACAGTGTCCTCATATCCTTGGACAAGTCATAGCATTACTAAGAGACAATCCACAGACAGCAAATACAAATAGGTGACGATACCCCATCCTCGCCTTTCTAGTCAAAGACATCCTGGAGATAGAATCTCTAGTCAAAGACATCCCAGAAAAGCTAAAAGACATGTCACCAAAAAAAAGATGAAATCAAAAGAAAACCAAGACTCAACACCAACATCCACTGTAGTCCTCAAATTTAGTGTCTCTTGTCACTTGTATAAGTCTTATTTGATTGTGGTCACAATGTTTACTTTCACAGAAAGGATAGATAGCACTGAACCATAATGTTGTTTGAGTCTGTTGAAAGATTTGATATGTTGAAGCCCATTGTTGCTGCTGTCTCATCTGAAACTGACTGAATCCATGAAACTGATACTTTATTGCGGAGAAGATGAAACTTTATTGCGGATCTGTGATGCAAATGTTGCTTTATTGCGGATTGTGCGCGGACAGACTGAAGAAAACTGGAAGAAACTGTACTCCTCGAAAACATGTGATGTTCTCAGTTCCACCCCCATCACTAGACGTAGGATTTGCTTTAGCCACAGATAGGATCTGATTTATTATGGATTGAAAGGGAGGTTTATTATGAATGGCTAACCAATCTTGGGTAGATCAATAACAAGCCATGATGGGAATGGGTAAGTTTATTATGGATGGATAGGTTGTGAGTGTGTGCAAAGTGAAAGGATGAAAGTGAATCCTGAAGGAGGGAGGAGCAATGTCTCTACGCATGGCGCTGGTGACCCAGTTTTCACCATGGTACTTGCCCAGGGCACCACCAAAGTGGTTTTCACCGTTGGACGAAATTATTTCTCTTTACTTTTTTTCGATCTTTCAATGTTTTTTGTGTCACAAGGCGCCTGTTTGCCAGGTTTTCACCAAGTAACGATTTTTTTGTTTTATAATTTTTTTTTGTATTTTTGAAATTTTTGATTTTTTTTGTATTTTTTGAATTAGGATATTCCAAAGAGCTATGTGTAAAACTTGCGAAGGTGCATGCTGTTGATAGGATCCTCCAAAGGTTCACCTTTTGTAGTTGAGAGCTGATATGCCCCAAATCCATATGCTGTTGTAATGATGTAAGGACCAAGCCAATTTGGTTCGAACTTGCCCTTCTTCTCTCTGTCTTGTTGATTTTTAGGATTTTCTCTGAGAACCAAGTCACCTACCTCAAATGTGCAAGGCTTGACTTTGTGATTGTAGCTACGACTCATTCGTTGTTGGTAAGCCTTGAGGTGATTGAAAGCAGTTTGTCATCGTTCATCCAGTAGTTTCAGCTCTTGTAAGCGAGAGACCCTATAGTCTTCATCACTGATGATGTTTTGCAAAGAGACCCGTAAAGAGGGTAGCTCGACCTCAATAGGCAAGATGGCTTCAGAACCATAGACTAGTGAATAGGGTGTAGCTCCTGTAGGTGTACAGACACTTGTGCGGTAGGCCCAAAGTGCAGGATTAAGTTGAATATGCCAATTATGACCAGCATCGTCGACTGTCTTCTTTAGGATTTTAAGGATTGTTTTGTTAGACGCCTCAGCTTGGCCATTACCTTGGGGGTAATATGGTGTGGAGAAACGATGAGAGACATGGAAGCGGTCACAGAGTTCACGAACATCCTGATTTTTGAAGGGACGTCCGTTATCAGTGATAATGGAAACCGGAATACCGTATCGACAAATGATATAGTTGAGGATGGATGTAGCAATCTGTTTTCCAGTAACTTGTATAAGAGGCACGGCTTCAATCCATTTTGTAAAATACTCTGTGGCGGTGATAATGAATTTATGACCATTGGAAGAAGGAGGGTGAATCTTGCCTATGAGATCGAGTCCCCACTGACAAAAGGGCCAAGGAGACGCAAGTGGTTGAAGTTCTTGTGCTGGCGCATGTATGAGATCTCCATGAATTTGACATTGCTTACATTTCTTGACAAACTGATATGAGTCTTTCTCCATATTGGACCAGTAATATCCAGTCTTGATAAGTTTCTTGGCCAAGGTAGGACCACTAGCATGTGGACCACATATTCCTTCATGCACTTCCCGTAACGCAACCTGAGCTTCATCGCTTTCTAAACATCTAAGAAGAGTGCCATCTAGACCTCGCCAGTATAGGATATCAGCTAAAATGACATAACGAGAGGATTGGCGAATGAAAGTGTGACGTTGGTTATTTGATAGATCAGGAGGTAAAGTATTGTCTCGTAGGTATGTGAAAATGGAACCATATAACTGGGATTCGGGACTGACAACACATATCATCTCAGTAGGCATTATCTCATATGAAGGGACCAAAAGGTTATCCACCAAGAACTCATAGTGGGTCTCGTTTGGAGGTAAATCAATAAATGAAGCAATTGTAGCCATGGCATCTACGGCTCGATTCTGTTCTCTTGGTATCTACTCAAAGTCTATCTTTGTGAAGTGTTGTTTCAGATCATCCACCAGTTGTTTATAAGGCATTAACCTTTCATCTTTTGTCTGGTAATCATCAGTTGCTTGACGGATGACAAGTTGGGAGTCCCCAAAAACACGAAGTTCCTGGATCTTCCATTGAACTGTAATTCGTAATCCTGTTGTTAATGCCTCATATTCCGCTATATTGTTAGTGCAAGGAAATGATAAGCGGTATGATTTTGGTATAGAATCCCCTTGAGGAGTTATAAAGAGGATGCCAACTCCTGCCCCATGCTGTGTATATGAGCCGTCAAAGTATAGTTGCCATGGCTTTGCATGTGACATTGTCAAAATGGATTCATCTGGAAATTCTGAACTTAGAGGAACATCATCTATCATGGGAGCATCTGCTAATTGATCTGCGATGGCTTGTCCTTTTATTGCTTTTCTGTCCACATACTCGATGTCAAATTCGCTCAGTATCATTACCCATTTGGCCAGTCGCCCAGTAAGCGTTGCCTTATTGAGAAGGTATTTCAACGGATCTATTCTTGCAACTAACTTTGTCTTATGAGTAAGCATGTAATGTCGTAATTTCTATGAAGCAAAGACCACAGCAAGACATGCGCGCTCAATTGGTGTGTAGTTTAGCTCGTATCCCACCAAGGTGCGACTGATATAGTATACTGCCTTTTCCTTGCCTTCAGCGATTTGTTGCGCTAAGAGTGCCCCCAGTGCTGTTGGAGTAGCTGATATGTATAGTAACAGTGGTTGATCTGGAAATGGTGGCATCAGAACTAGAGGATTTAGAAGATAATCTTTGAGCATCTGGAAAGCCTGTTGACAGTTGTCATCCCATTTGAATTTGATGTTTTTATGTAGCAAGTGCTGAAAAGGATTACACTTATCTGCCAGTTGTGCTATGAATCTTCGGATGGACTGGAGTCTGCCCTGTAAGGATCGAAGTTGACTGATATTTCTTGGTGGTTGCATTTCCAAGATATCTTTGACTTTTGCTGGATCCGCTTCAATTCCTCTTTTGGATACAATGAATCCTAGGAGCTTCCCGGAGGTTACTCCAAAGACACATTTCTTAGGGTTTAATCTTACTTTGTATTTTTCCAACCGATCAAAGGCAACTGAAAGTATGTCCAAATGTGTGTTTCTGTCTATTGATTTGACCAAGAGATCGTCAACATAATCTTCCACAGTTACATGCATGAGATCATGAAAGATAGTAGTCATGGCTCTTTGGTATGTAGCACCTGCATTCTTTAGCCTGAACGGCATGACATTCCAGCAGAAAGTTCCCCACGGACAAGTAAATGTTGTTTTATGTTGATCCTCGGGGGCGATCCTTATTTGATTATAACCAGAGAATCCATCCATTAATGATAGCATTTCATGACCTGCTGTGAGATCAACAATCAAGTCAATGTTTGGTAATGGGAAGTCATCCTTGGGACAAGCTTTGTTAATGTCTCTGAAATCTGTGCAAATTCTGATGCTGTGGTCTGGTTTACTGATAGGTACCAAGTTACAGATCCATTCAGGATAATCAATTGGGCGTATGAATCCGACATCGAGTAATTTCTCAAGTTCTGCTTTGACTAGTAATGCCACTTGTGGATGCATTTTTCTTAATTTCTGTTTTACTGGTTTTGCCCCCGGTTTGACCGTCAGATGATGCATTACCAAATCTAGATCCAATCCAGGCATATCAGCATATGACCAGGCGAAGTTGATTTGTCACTTTTTGAAGAAACTTATGAATTTTGACCTTTCAAACTCTGTCAATGATTGAGCTAGGAATATGTTGTGTGGAACCTCTTCTGTACCGATGTTTGTTTTGATAGTCTCCTCTACCAACATGGATGATTTTTCCTCATATGATGCTGGGAGAATGTCAAGCCTTCCATCTTCGGGCGCCTCCGAGAGGTTTTCACCTTCAGATACGTCCTTTCTTTTTACTTTTTTGGGGTCAGATAGTGCCACAATGTGGTTTTCGCCATAAGACCCTTGATTTGTTCTTATTTTCACATTTTTGCAACTGGAAGGTCCAACACCCTCACCAAAATATGCCACGCTATTGAGTTCTATGGTGTATCCCGCTTTATGGTCTCCAGGGGGAAGATCATCTCGTATGCCTAGATAATCAATAAAAGCTTCATCGTTTTGGAATGTATCCAACTATGCAGGTCCCTCATGATCCCAGTCAATGAGTTGGTGGTGAACAAGGGGAAGGCCGTTAATGTCTTCGAAGTTAGCGGGGCTAAGAGTGAAGATGTGGTTATATTCGGGTATGTCAAGGTAATTATTGAGGTCATCGATGGCACTCTCCTCATCAGTCTCGATAATGAGCGAATCCAAATTATCATCACTAGTAGCGCATTCCGGAACAGGTGTTCTCATCCTATGTGATTTCAACCTAGAACCTTGAGACAAGGACTGTGTAGACTCCTCATGGGTTGTTTCTTGACCAACTCTGAATTTGTTATAAAACTCCTCCTCTTCTGTGGGTTCACCCGGCTCTCTGAATGTCTCGGTGAGCTCGTAGTCACTAGAAGACTTGTCGGAACCCCATTCCCATTCGTTGGAATCTATGGAATAGCGATTCTCTTGTTGAATCTTGGCAGCTTTGATTTGTAAGGCTTCTTCTGTCCTTTGGGTGTGGACTTTGGAAGTTAAGAAACCAAGTCCTTTCGAGCGTTCCTTCTTGAAAGTCAATTCAGGTTGTAAAGGTTCAATGATGCCTTCCTTTCGTAACCCCAGAGGGCTTTTTCCATCATACCCGAATTTTTGTAGAATTTTGAAGCCTTTGCCATATTTCTCACATGGTAGATTGATGTGGTCTTGTGTTTCCTCTTCATTGTCTCTGAAAAGCATTTGGTATAAATCTTCCTCTTCTAGTTCACCCCATCTTTGAAAGGTAGTAGGGTCCCATTTGAGCGTCATGATGGAGATTTGCTTGTTAGGATATGGTCTTCCATATTCTTTTGGGGAACTCATGACTTGTCTTAAGTACATGGTCTGATTGAAAGTATATTCCCCCATGCCTTTGTCCTGAAACTTGCCTTTAAGCTCACCTTGTTTTGATGTTGAAGGTTTTAATGACTCAGGATCAATGTATGCCGACGAAGGAATAGCCTCCCGATTACTAGGAATGATGGTTTCAGTCTTTGATTTTAGGTTATTGCAGTATATGAATGGATTAGGATCACCATTAACTGTTACTTCCACTCCATTATGAGGAAACTTAATGCATTGGTGATATGTGGATGGGACTGCCCTCATTTCATGAATCCAAGGACGTCCTAGCAATATGTTATAAGTGAGATTTAAATCCAGGACCTGACAGACCACATCCTTTGTAACTGGCCCAACTCTGAGAGGTAAGATGACTGTACCCTTGGATGAACGCTCTTCATCATCATATGCCTTAATGGTGATCTTGTTTGTAGAATTTACAGCTTTATCAGAATATCCCAATTGTGTGATAGTGCTTAATGTGCAAATGTTTAGACCTGATCCTCCATCTATCAGGACTCGTTTTATTCGATGTTTGTGTATGAAGGCTTCAATGTGTAATGGTGCATTATGCGGCTGACTTATAGAGGCGTCATCAACTTTCGTGAAAGTAAGTGAATGTGGAATGGAAAGGTATCCCACCATGGCTTGAAACTGGTCCATGTTTAGATCAGTAGGAACAACAGTATCTCTCAAGATTTTGTCAAGAATGGCTTTATGTGTGGGAGATATGCGTAATAGTTCAAGGATTGAAATGAGCGCGGGTGTCTTCCCTAACTGTTCTACAAGGTCATACTCAGGTTTGGTTGATGAGGAGGCTGTGTTTTTAGTTGGAGCACCTTGCAAAGTGATTTTGCCTCGACGAGTTGTAACATGACATTCAGAGGTAGGTTCGGAAGAAGATCCCACACCTTTTAGGACAATCCTGGGTCTCTGAGTAGAATTCTCGAACGCTTTGTCCTTAATGATAATGGTAGAGACATAATTGTCCATTGAAATGTGATTAATAGTTGAATCATAATTGTAAGATGCTCTAGTATAGTTGGTTTGATCCTCTGTGACTTTAGCTTTTCCCTTGTCATGTTTTGGGAATGGTTCCTTAAACATCTCATGTTCTTGATTAGACGAATGTCCCTCAATCTCAATGTCACCTCTATCAATGAGATCCTGTATGATGTTCTTCAGTCTATGACAATTTCCTATCTTATGACCCTTGCTCTTATGAAATTCACAATATTCATCATCATTCCACCAATTTGGTTTGACCTTTGGTTCATATGGCGGGAAATCTGGAATTGTGATCACCTTGTTTGCCACTAACTTCTTGAAAACTGACTCAAGTGGTTCTCCCAAAGGGGTATACTTCCTTCGTGATCTAGAAGTTGTTTGAGTATTCACTTGATTGTTTGTAGAACTTGATCCAGAAAAAATGAATTTGGGTCGCATTGTGTTGGCATCAACAACACCATCATTGACTGTGTTCTTGTTTTTATTCCAAAATCTTGGCTTGTCTTTTCCTTTAAAGTCATCTTTGTTTTCCTTGAATATTTTAATGACTCCTTGTTCAATTAGGACCTTTTCTGTCGCTAAGCCTTTTTCAATAACGTCCTTGAAGGTGGACAAACAAGCTTTCCTTAAGTCATAACCAATCTCTTTGTTAACATTCTGGGTGAACATTTCTACCATTTATTTTTGTGGAATTTCACAAGAGCATCTGCTGGCTAGATTTCTCCATCTTTGTAAAAATGATGCAAAAGATTCTCCCTCTTTTTGCTTAGTATTGCACAAAGTAGTGACTGATATGTCTGTCTCTATGTTGTAGGAGAAATGTTGAATAAATGCCTCTGCTAAGTCACCCCATGACTTAATTCCAGGTGGAAGTTGGGAGAACCATTCCATAGCTTGATCACCTAAGCTTTGTGGGAATAATCTCATCAAATATGTCTCTTCTGTTGCTACCTCAATGCAAGCTGTGAAAAATTGTCTTATGTGTGCCTTAGGATCCCCTTTTCCTCTATACTTATCAAATTTAGGCGTCACAAAGTGTGTAGGAAAAGGAGGCATTGGAATGCTCTTGTCAAATGGATAAGAACATATGTCTCTCATTGTGTATGTTGGCTTCGGTGTATTTATGTCCTCCATTTTCTTTTGTAAGTCCCTGATTTGTTGCTCCAAATTGCTCTTAGGTGGAGATCGACTTCTTGGACCATACCCCATGCTTGAGGCGCCAATTGGAGGAGGAGCATGTTGCATATATGGATGATATTGATCATACACATGTTCATATGGAGGAGGTCTATAATGATGCTGCATATGTGGACCACTTGGTATAGATTCATGTTGAGGAACGCCATATCTATTTTGTGCATGTATACCATATTCTACAGGCATGTCATGTTCCATTGTGTTGCCCCCAAATTTGACATGAGGTTTCCTTGTGTCCAAATTTTGAGCATGCCTTTGAACATCCAATTGTTTTGGTGGTTGATCCTTAGCATTAGTATGTGATTGAGCATATTTATCTGCATAAGACTTCCATAATGGTCTGCGAAGGTAAGTATCATATGTTTGACCCTGTGTATGTGGGACCTCTGGTTTTTGAAGCAAAGCTGATGGTGATTCAGGTACCATATGTGGTCCTCTACTTCCTCCACTATTAGGTCTCCTTTGATCGATATTGGAGTGAGGTTGTTGCAAAGGTCTATGTTCCATTATTTGAGACATGTCAAAATCATGAGGTATCTTGGCTCCACTTTGTGCCATCATTTGTAAGAAGTATTGTCTATCCCTCCTCATTATTTCCTCAACCAATCGATTGAAATGGGGATTCATAATGGATTCTTCCACATCTGCTGAATGTACTGAAAAGTTGTCCACATTGTCATTGTGTGTAGCACTGTTGTTTATAGTGTCCATGTTCTCAACATTTGGAATGTTTCTATAGGCATCCATGTCAGGTAATGTAGTATGATCAGAATTGAAAAAGATCTCATTGTCATACTCATAAGAACTCATGTTTGTGGACTCTTGAGCCTCTTTAGTTTCTCTCCTAGATTTTTGAAGACGGGTTTCAACCATGAACTAGGTATTGACCAAGATGTGAGAGACTAGATGAAAAATGGAAAGAGTATGGAAGACCAAGAGTTGAATGGAATGTAAATGAGTCTGAAGTGTACTTGCAATGTCCAAAGTGTAAGACCAAGTATGTATGTAGTAGAGTAGGTGTGACTTCCAAAGAGAGGATAGTTTCTCTTGATGAGGTAAGTTGACCTTGACTCTAAGTAAAACCAAATGAGACCCAAAGGTAAGAAACCTTGATGAGGGACCACTTAGCAAAGTGTTGTTGTATGTAGTGTGTTGATAAAGTATGATGAGGACAAGCAAGTGACCTTTTGACTCAAGTTTAGACAATTGTGAATGTAATGTAAGGTGTAAAGCAATGATGGACTTTGTGAGACCTAAAGATAGGTTGAATGCTAAATGAAACCCTAGAGAAATGACCTAGGAAGCTCAAGAATTCCGAAACTGACTATGTTTGTTTGCTGGACTGTAACAGTTTTTCAATTCTGGACACAGATGTGCCTGTATACTTCACAGACGCGGTTTCCCGACACAGGCGCTGCTCTGTTTAACACAGACGTGCTTCTGAGATTTTTTTGTTTATGTTTGCTGGATTGTGACAGTTTTTCAATTCTGGACACAGACGTGCCTGTATACTTCACAGACGCGGTTTCCAAACACAGGCGCTGCTCTGTTTAACACAGATGCGCTTCTGAGATTTTTTTGTTTGCCAAATGCAATGTTGACTGTTGGAACACAGACGCGATTCTGTCCTTCACAGACGCGGCTAAACAACACAGACGCTAGTATGTCCGACACAGACGCGTTTCTGCAAATTTTGTGCAATTTTTCCAATCTGTGAGGTTGTTTTGTTGTGACCCAATCTGACTGTTTGACTGTTTTCGTGACAAGAGGACACAGTGTTGATGAAGACCCAATGTTTGCAAGTGTTTAGACTCAAAAATGACTCCAAGAAAAGTGTGTTGTTTGATGTAAAAATGTTTTGCATACACTTGAAGACACAAAAGACACAATGTTTTGCTGTTTGGTCTTGAATGTTTTGAATGTTTAACATAAGTCAAGCACAATTCTTATGGCTGGCCAAGACAATAGTTGTTGATCCCACATGGGGTTTTACCCCCGAGGCTACGCTATTCAGAGCGGATACTTAGATGCTTGACCTCACTGGCTCCACCCTCGGCACTCACTTCTCGGGTCAGCCAAGCATCAGTCCCCATGAAAACTCCCCATGGCGAACTTTGTATCTCTACTAAGAACTATATGTGTGTGGGCTGCTACCAGAGGTCCGACCTCCTGCCCCAACAACTAGAAGGATTTGGGCTTCTAAAACAAAATGGTGCTAGTAAGGGCATCCGCTCGCGTGGCCATACATGCGGCACTTTCAGCTCTGTAAATACAGAAGGCTCCCAGTCGGTAGGGGTTACGCCCTACAACTGATCAAATAAATTTGATCAAATGGGTTTATGGGGAGACATAGTGTCGGTATGAACTAATCAGCACACGTTATCCATAGTTTTCACCATGAATACATTTGATTATAGTGGTTCGGATGAGGTGGGTTTTCCTCGCTACCACTTGGGTCGTTCTCTTCTCACTAGTAGTCCTAATGACCACACGGGAAGACAGGCCCTCTAAAGATTAAACAAAAAGAGCCTATTGCTCAAGACACAAAAGACAATGATTCAATTTTAGTGCACCAATGGAAGTGTTTGCTAGTCTATGAAAACAAGGCACACAATAAAAATCCAAAAACCCTTGCCAAGGACCTGCACCAAAGATTTGTTAGTAGTTTGGGTTGTTTTCAAATGATCACCCCTTCCTGCAAGCACACAAGTTAGGTAAATTTTTAAAACCCAAAAGACTTTGTGAAAATAGGGGCCTTCAACCAAACGATTTTGCTTCCAAGACAAGCTGCACCAATTTTGTTAGCTAGATCTGAAAATGTTAGTCCAAAAATAAACCAGATCTGAAACCCTAAATGCAAAATCCGAAAACTGAATCAATGAAAAATTTCAAAATTTTGAAACAGGTGATACACAGACGCGATTACCCTTGACACAGACGCGACTCTGCGACACAAACGCGGTTCTGTGAGACACAGACGTGTTTCCGTACCACAGACGTGCCTTTCGGAAACCTGCAAAATAAAATTTTGTCGATGTCACGGACGCACTTCAAGATGCCGCAGATGCGCCAGAAAATCAAAAACGCGATTCCAGATGTCGCAGACGCGCCAGAAAATTAAAAACACGATCCGAAAGTATGCAGACGCGAAAATGTCGAAAATGTTGTCGAAAATGCCAGATCTGCAACTTCAAACACAAAATCTACAACAAAAGGTTAAATGCAAAAGGGACAAGAGTCCCACCGGGCGTGCCAAAATGTATATGGTGAAAATGGATAACAATAATAACAATATTGAAAGGCTAAATGAATTCAACCACAAAACCCTAGCCTAACAATCAACAAAGATCCACCATAACATATGAAGATTACCTAAGACAATGCAAATCACATGAAATCACAAAGATTATACCATCACATGTCCAATAGGGTTTTGATCTCCATTCTTCCTATCTCCATTGATCTTGCTTGATATATTTGCTCTCAGATTTTATATGCACAAGAGCTCAACAAAAAACGGAATGTGGTTGCAAGTAGGATCGTAGTGTAGTCAATTGATCAAGTAGTTAGCTCATTCACTCATTAGCTCATTAGCTCATTAGGGTTTGATAATGAAGGAAGCATCTCCTTATATAGAAGACACAATATGAAATGGAGGGATAAGATTGAGAGGTGTAAAAGGAGGTCGGCTATGATTAGAGGGTAGGTAAAGAAATAATAAAATAATGAAAGGGGTAGGTAGTGTATGAATTAAGAGATGAATGACATGTGTCATAGGTAGAAAAGGTTAATGAATTAATTAAATAAATAAAGATTTATTTAATTAATAGAAGAAGTGGGATAATTAAATAAATAAGAATATTTATTTAATTTAGGAAAATGATAATTTAAATAAATAAATGTATTTATTTAAATGAGAAATAAGGCTAGAAGAGGATAAATGAATTAATTAAATAAATAAAGATTTATTTAATTAATAGAAGAATTAAGCTTAGATAATTAAATAAATAAAATATTTATTTAATTAGACTGGACAATTTTGAGTGTCTACACTATTATTGGCCAAGGATGAATCAAGATGTGAAAAGGTATGTGGAGACTTGCATAGTTTATCAAAAAGCCAAGGGTACTTCAACAAATGCCAGTTTGTATCAACCACTTCCCATACCAAGTAGACCTTGGGAATGCATTAGCATGGACTTTATGGTAGGTTTGCCAAAGACAAAGCAAGGATATGACAACATTTATGTCATTGTGGACAGATTTAGCAAAATGGCTCACTTTGTGCCCTGTAAGACCACTCATGATGCATGCCACATAGCTCATTTGTTCTTTAAGGAAATAGTAAGGATACATGGTTTACCATTAAGTATAGTTTCAGATAGGGACTCCAAATTTAAGAGTCATTTTTGGAAAACATTATGGCAAAAGCTTGGCACAAACCTCTCTTTTGGATCAACCTACCATCCTCAAACAAATGGGCAGACCGAGGTGAATAAAAGTTTGGGAAACTTATTGAGGTGCCTTACCAAGAAGTATGGGCAGACATGGGATCAAGTACTTGCTCAATCTGAATATGCATACAATGACACCATAAATAGGACTACCAGTAAAAGCCCTTTTGAAGTAGTCTATGGTGTGCACCCAAGAGGCATTTTTGAGTTGAGGGATTTAGAAAGTGCAACAATTAGAAGTGGATATGCAGAGGACTTTTCTCAGTCCATGAAGGAGGTCCATGAATGAGTTAGGCAAGCTTTGAAGGAGAACACAAGCAAAATCAAACAAAAAGCTGATGAAAAAAGGAGAAATCTACAATTTCAAGTGGGGGATCTTGTTATGGTGCACTTGAACAAGGAAAGGCTAAAACAAGGAGTGCCAAACAAGATGCAGATGAGGAGGATAGATCCATGTGCCATTCTAGCTAAGTATGGTGAAAATGCATACAAGGTGGATCTACCTAGTGACATTGGCTTGTCACCGGTTTTTAACATAGCAGACTTGGTTGCATACAAGGGGCCAGTCCAAGGTGTAGAATGCAGTCAATTAGAGGTTTCAAAGGATGTGCATAACCTTCAGTTACCAACCAAGCCTAATCCTAAGGCCGAGAAGGTGTTAAGTTCAAGAATTGCCAAGAAGACTAGGCATCAAACCTATTGGGAACACCTCATTCAATGGAAGGGTATGGATGATGCTGAGGCTACATGGGTGATGGAGTCAAAGTTCCAGAAGCTTGGAATTCATCCAACATTGATTCTTCAAGAGGTGACATGATCTCTTTCTATTAGGGAGAATGGTCCTAGTTTCTTGTTTTTACAAATTTTGGCTTGTACTAACCCTAGCCAAGTCAGTAGTAAATAAGGACTCCAGGAGGGTCCAAGATTGATTATTTTTTTAATTTAGGCCTAGGTGGAGTTCATTTTACCTAGGTTTGCATTTTTGTGTAAATAGTGTGTTTTAGAAGGTTTTTGGCCTTTTGGTTGGTCAAAAGTGTCAAATGTTGTCAAAAACCTTAGAGAGGGTCAAATAGGTCTTAGGCATGTTTGAAATTTCACATTGATGACTGGACATAGGTCTCTTAGGTTGGAGAGATCAAAAGTGGAAAAAACACAAAGTTGCAAAAAGTTGTCATGACAACTTTTGTCCTGAATTTGGTTAGCATTAAAGCTAGGGCTTTCCCAATGCCATGAAAGGACTCTACACGTGGGAAGGCTATATAAACCCTCTCTTGCATGTTTACCAAGGTTGGTGTACTTGGATTTTGGAAGCAATAATCAAAATACAAGATTTTGGACTGCACTTTTCATTGTTTTTGTCAATTTTTGCATTCTTTGAAGGTTTAATGGATTGAATCCATGAATCCAATGATGGATTGAGGTTTATTAGTGTGTTTCAGGGTAGGATTTTCATTTTCAAGCTTTTTATTTACCATTTACTACTATTTAGGTGATTTGAGTCACAAGTAGCCAGTTTTGACTTGTAATTAGCAATTTTTGCTAAAATGGGTGCCCCATAAAATCCCACCGCGTGTTCATCACGGTCTTTTGGGACATGGTAGGAAAATAATTTTACAGTGTACATATGAAAGAAGAAGGTCTGAAAGTGTCATTTGATATTTTTAGCATCTTGCCCTAGGCGAGCCCAGGAGCAACTTGGCTAGAGTCGGCAAGATGAAAAGTGATAGGGTTAACCTAGCCTGCTCAACACTTCTCTAAGTTGATGAAAAAAGGAGAAATCTACAATTTCAAGTGGGGGATCTTGTTATGGTGCACTTGAACAAAGCAAGGCTACAGCAAGGAGTGCCAAACAAGTTGTAGATGAGGAGGATAGGTCCATGTGCCATTCTAGATAAGTATAGTGAAAATGCATACAAGGTGGATCTACCTAGTGACATTGGCTTGTCACCGATTTTTAACATAGAAGACTTGGTTGCATACAAGGGGCCAGGCCAAGGTGCATAATGCAGTCAATTAGAGGTTTCAGAGGATGTGCATAACCGTCAGTTACCAGCCAAGCCTAATCCTAAGGCCGAGAAGGTGTTAAGTTCAAGAATTGCCAAGAAGACTAGGCATCAAACCTATTGGGAACACCTCATTCAATGGAAAGGTATGGATGATGCTAAGGATACATGGGTGATGGATTCAGAGTTCCAGAAGCTTGAAATTGATCCAACACTGATTCCTCAAGAGGTGACATGATCTCTTTTTGTTAGGGAGAATGGTGCAGGAACACCAAGGTCCTAGTTTCTTATTTTTACAAATTTTGGCTTGTACTGACCCTAGCCAATTCAGTAGTAAATAAGGACTCTAGGAGGGTCCAAGAGTGATTATTTTGTTAATGTAGGCCTAGGTGGAGTTCATTTTACCTAGGTTTGCATTTTTGTGTAAATAGTGTGTTTTAGAAGGTTTTTGGCCTTTTGGTTGGTCAAAAGTGTCAAATGTTGTCAAAAGCCTTAGAGAGGGTCAAATAGGTCTTAAGAATGTTTTAAATGTCACATGTGATGACTGGACATAGGTCTCTTAGTTTGGAGAGATCAAAAGTGGAAAAAGCACAAAGTTGCAAAAAGTTGTCACTTTTGTTGTCATGACAACTTTTGTCCTGAATTTGGTTAGCATTAAAGCTAGGGATTTACCAATGCCATGAAAGGATTCCACATGTGGGAAGGCTATATAAACCCTCTCTTTCATGTTTACCAAGGTTGGTGTACTTGGATTTTGGAAGCAATAATCAAAATACAAGATTTTGGACTGCACTTTTCATTGTTTTTGTCAATTTTTGCATTCTTTTAAGGTTTAATGGATTGAATCCATGAATCCAATGATAGATTGAGGTTTATTAGTGTGTTACAGGGTAGGATTTTTATTTTCAAGCTTTATATTTAGCATTTACTACTGTTTAGGTGATTTGACTCACAAGTAGCCAGTTTTGACTTGTAATTAGCAGTTTTTGCTAAAATGGGTGCCCCATAAAATCCCACCGCGTGTTCATCATGGAATTTTGGTAATTGGTAGGAAAACCATTTTATAGTGTACATATGAAAGGAGAAGGTCTGAAAGTGTCATTTGATATTTTTAGCATCTTGCCCTAGGCGAGCCCAGGAGCAACTCGGCTAGAGTTGGTAAGATGAAAAGTCAGCACAAATTGTAGAGGTGAATGTAAATGAAAGTCCCAAGATTTTGGGAAGTTTTAATAGGATAGTACAGGTTTTCTTGTGAAGGAGGAAGCCTCAAGAGTTCTATTTGAAGGTCCAAAGACAAGATTTACTTGCTGCTGCCAGTCAAGTGCCTAGAAGCCCTTGAAATTCTCATTTTGGGGTTTGTGTATGGAAAGAAGGGTTGGAAGCTTAAAACCACTGAAATCCTTTGGGGTTGAGTGAATATTTGAATAAAATCCATTTTAGTTTGGGTGTCCTTTGGATCTTTTTATCCCAAGACCTCAAAAACCTGTTCTAGGAGGCCTAATTGGGGCTCTTTCCCTTGTAGCCTTTTCTAGACCAATTTTTGAAATCGGTAAGAAACGTTTGGACTGCAAACCACAAATGGACCTTCAAACCATCTAAAAACATGAGAAAGAACCCTCTACACCTCTGCAACATCTCAAGACCATTGGAGGGCAGTTTGATGAATTTGAGCCAAGAAGCCATAATTGAGCATATGGGAAACATAGCAAATTGGTAGGGTTCCTAGCAAGGATACTTGAAGAAAATACCTTGGAGTGAGTAAGAGAAAGCCCTAGAAAATATTGAGAAGGACTTGTAGGTCTAGAAAACAACTAGGCCTGGTGAGTTGGTGAAATTGAGCAACATCAACTTAGAGAAGTGTTGAGCAGGCTAGGTGAACTCTATCAATATGGTGTCCTACGACCCCTTAGGACACCATATGACCCATGAAGACACAATATTTTGTCATTACGGGTTATATTGTGTCTTAATGGGTTATATTGTGTCATATGACCCCTTTAAGACATCATATGACCCCTTAGGACACAATATGACCCCTTATGACACCATATTGGGTCACTTTGGGTCCTATGGTGTCCTAAGGGGTCATATTGTGTCCTATGACCCCTTAGGACACCATATGACCCATAAAACACAATTTGGTGTCTTAAAGGGTCATATGGTGGTGTCCTAAGGGGTCATATTGTGTCCTATGACCCCTTAGGACACCATATGACCCATACAACACAATTTGGTGTCTTAAAGGGTCATATGGTGTCCCAGGACACCATATGACCCCTAACGACACCATATGGTATCATAAGGGGTCATATGTTGTCCTTAGGGTTCATATTTTGTCCCATGAACCCTTATGACCCCTTAGGACACCATACAACCTATTATGACACCAGATTGGGTCATTATGGGTCCTATGGTGTCCTAAGGGTTCATATTATGTCCTACGACTCCTTAGGATACTATATGACCCCTAACGATACCATATGGTGTCATAAGGGGTCCTATGGTGTCCATAGGGGTCATATGGTGTCCTACAACTCCTTAGGACACCATATGACTCCTTAAGACATCATATTTGGTCGTTATGGGTCATATTGTGTCCTAATGGGTCATAGGACACCATATGACCCATAACAATACAATTTGGTGTCTCAATCTCTCTCTCTGTCCCCCTCTCCCCTAATCTCTATCTCTTCCCTAATCTCTCTCTCTCCCTCTCCTTCTCTGTCTCTGTTTCTCCCTCTCCTTCTCTGTCTGTCTCTCTATCCCTCTCCCCTAATCTCTCCATATATATATCTCTCTCTCCCCTAATCTCTGATAGGGAGGCAGTGCAAGTGGAATGCTCAAGTGACTTATATGTTCACTAAGTATAGGACCTTACTATTTTCAAGGAATTGTTTCTGTAATCAGAGTGCAAAGGTTCATAGACCATCTCAAACTTCCTCTTGTTTCACCTCCCTAAGTCAAGACCTCTTGTATGTTGAAAGGCTTCAACCCCATAACCACTCTAGCTTGCTAAAACTATGATCTTGGGGTCTGTCCCACAAAAGGTGTCAAATTCATGTGAGGACAACTTGTTTCAACTGGCATTGATGTCTTTTGTGCTTTTCATTCACCATTTGTGTACCCGATTTGACCAAAATTCAATTTTAAGGCCTAAAAAGGCTACAAGCAATTAGCCCTCCTTTTTGGGTTTTGTGCTCACCCTGTTCAAGCGATGGACTTCCAGACTGAAAGGTTTATATTTTTGGATACCCTTTTGGGAGTTCTTAAAGATTCATCAAGTTTGGGGGTCCCTAAGTCCTTCTCCATGACTGTCCCAAAAATGGGCATAAAAGGAGGGTTTTGGAAGGGTTTGTTGGCAAAAACCACATTCCAAGCTTGGGAACCTCAAAATGACTCAAAGAAACCTTTTCCTACCTTTTTTTTGGCTAACAAGGCTATAAAAAAAAGGTTTAAACCTCACAAAGTGAAAAACAAGATTTTCATGATATGCACCAAAAAGGAAATGCAACATTTGACAATTTTTCACTTTTGCCTTCTACAAGCACTTTTGTTTTGCAAAATACCAATTACAACTAAAGCATATGAACATAACCAACATTAAAGACAAGAAGGAATCCAATTTTCTCTGCACAAAAGGCAATAGGCAATTACAAATAGTAAGTAGTTCACTGTCAAGTAATGGGACTGCACTTTTCCTCTTTTCACTGTTTTTCCATTTTTGGACCTGCACTTTGCAATGTTAGAACCCCTTTTCTCGGTCTACTTTTGTGTTTTCTTAACAAAACTCTGCTTTTTTATGTTTAGTGTCCTTCATACCTACAAATTTCAAAAGGGAGATTACATTTACAATCCTTAAACAGTGTAAGAATCAGTCCTAGATGACTGTGGCAGCCTGCTGGGCGTTTAACATTTTGCCTAAAGAGATCATTGTTTGATCTTGGCATTTACAATACCCATGGGCAGGGCTTTCACCTCTCCTTTTTATTGTTTTCAAACAAACAAAGTATTGACAAGGTCTTCACACACCAATAAATGGTGGAGAGCAAAATAAAGGAAAAACTACTACCAAATAGTGACTCACTATTTTGGATTACAATTCTTAAAACTGAAACATATAACCTTCCTTTTCTAGGCTTAGGAAGTCTCTTTGCTTGCATATATCACTTGGACAACAAACAGGTCCATTCATCAAAAGAATGCAATTGCTATGGAAGAGCAAAGCATTAAAATTTCTTCAAGACCCTAGCCAAATGGCACACTTGCCTAGGGCTTAATGGCCATAAAAACTCCTTGTACCTGCACTCTTGAAACCAAAACTCACATTTAAATACTTTACAAATTGACCAACTAGTTCTTGAGAAGCCACGAACACTTTAGGACTCCAAGAAACCAAGTTGGTCAAGCATTTTGCCCAAATTCCTAGACTGGGCAATAAAACTGTCAAAACCAAATATTTTTGCGTAAAACTCAAAACTTGATGAAATCAAATGCCACCAAAGGGAAAAGTTTAGTAAAACATGTTAGAATCAGAAAATACAAGAACAGTACGGCCAAGTACAGCAGGTGTACGGACTGCTATTCACATGGAGCCAAAAACTAGAGAAAACCAAGTAAAAACTAGTGCAAGTTTGCAAAACTTCTCATAACTTCGAATGATCAACCCTTAAAAAAGTTAAAATAGGAGTTTAAATACCTCTCCAAGTTGGTTAACCTCCTGTATGGACAGGTACATGTCCAAAGGCACTTAATTTTGACATTTTGATGCCTAAATGACAACTTTTGGTGCCTAGAAAATGCAAGATTGACCTCCAAAACTAACCATCATCTAAAAAAATTTCTTATACCTTAAACCCAAACATAAAACATGTCTAAAACCTTTCAAAAACAAAAACACAATAAAAACTCACTTTTTACAACATTTTGCCAGGCAACACCAAAACTGACAATTTTGAGCAAAAGTTGAAAACAGGAAACCAAAACCACACAATGAGTTCAAAACTCATCCAAACAACCTAGAAAAACTTCAAAAAGCATGCTAAACAACTTTCCAATTTAAAATAACACAAATCAAACCTGAGATAAAAAAGAAGCTGAGAATGAGCTAGGTGCTCCTGCACCATACTCCCCCGGTGACAAAGAAGTCATGTGACTCCTTTGGGCAGAATAGAGAGAGGAATACTAGCCTTGGTGAAGTCACTTTCAGGTATCCAAGTGGCTTCAGAAGCTGGTTGATCTTTCCATTTGATCAAATGCTCAAAGTAGTCATGCCTTCTAGTCTTCTTAATGATTCTGGAATCAAGTACCTGTTCAGGAATGGGAGAAGAAGAAGAGGGGAGAGGTAGATCAGAAAGGGAATTTGAAATGTCTGAAACTCTTTGATTCTCCGCCGGAGGCTGCCCCTTGAAAGGTACCAAATCTGCAACATTAAAGATAGGAGATAAAGAAACATCAGCAGGTAAATCAATTTTATAAGCATTTGGACCCTACTTAGCCAAAATCCTACAAGGTCCAATTCTTCTCATCTGTAACTTGGTAGGAACTCCCTTCTGTAATCTAGACTTGTTGAGATGCACCATCACAAAATCCCCAACTGCAAATTGGACATCCCTCTTTGAAGCATCCACCCTTGCCTTGACTCTTGTTGTGGTATCCTGCAAAGACTGTTTAACCTGTTCATGTATCTCTTTGAGAGATTGTGCCATGTCTTCTATTGTCCCACTAACATGTTGCAAGTTAGTCACATCATGTAACTCAAAAACACCTCTTGGATTCATACCATAAACAATCTGAAATGGGCTCTTACCAGTGGATCTGTTTACACTGTCATTGTAGGCAAACTCTGCCTGTGGGATAAGCTGATCCCAACCTTGTCCATACTCCTTGGTGAGACATCTGAGTAGATTACCCAATGTTCTGTTCACCACCTCTATTTGACCATCTGTCTGTGGATGGTAAGCTGAGCCAAAAGACAAGTTAGTACCCAATTTCTTCCACAAAGTCTTCCAAAAATGACCCAAAAACTTAACATCTCTATCTGATACAATACTAGATGGCAAACCATGTATTCTGACAACCTCTTTAAAGAAAAGAAAAGCAATATGACTAGCATCATTAGTAGTTTTGCAAGGAATAAAGTGAGCCATTTTACTAAATCTGTCCACAACCACAAAGATACTATCATGCCCTATTTTTGTCCTTGGTAAGCCTACATCAAAATCCATATTGATGCATTCCCATGGCCTAGAAGGAATGGGAAGTGGCTGATATAAACCAGCATTAGTGCTATGTCCTTTGGCCTTCTGACATATCATGCACTGTTCAACATACCTCCGGACATCTCTCTGCATCTTAGGCCAGTAATAAAAATGTTGAACCAACTCTAAGGTCTTGTTGAGACCAAAATGGCCACTCAAACACCCATTGTGTTTCTCTTGAATGAGATTTTCTCTCATGGAACCTTTAGGAACACATAGCTATCCTCCCCTGAATAACAAACTATTCTGCAATGTATAGTCAACATACTCACTATGAAAATGATTCTCAAAAGCAAGACAAACTTTATAAGCAGCAGCAAAATCATCATCATTAGGATATAAATCTCAAAAGCAATCTATCCCAACACTCTTTACTTGGATCTCCTGGATAGTCAACAATCTCCTACTTAAAGCATCAGCTACTTTGTTACATTGGCCTTTCTTGTGCTTAAGAGTGAAGGTATATGCTTGTAGGTACTCTACCCATTTCACATGCCTATGGTTGAGTTTGTCCTGAGAATTCAAGAAACTGACCGCCTGGTTGTCTGTATACACAACAAATTCTTTAGGAAGCAAGTAATGCCTCCACTTCCTGAGTGCCTGCACCAATGCATATAACTCTAAATCATAAGATGAATACTTTTTCTTTGCATCATTCAGTTTTTCACTAAAAAAGGCAACTGGTCTGTTATCCTGACTCAAGAATGCACCTACTGCAAGGTGACTGGCATCACATTCTATAGTAAAAAGCTTATCAAAGCTAGGAAGGATTAACACTGGCTGTGTAGCAACTCTAGTTTTGAGTAACTCAAACCCCCTATTGGCTGCTTCTGTCCATTGAAACTTGACCTTATGACCATCCTTTATTGTATCTAACATGGGTGCACAAATTTCGCTGAATCCTCTGATAAACTTTCTGTAAAACTGGGCTAGACCATGAAAACTCCTAACCTCACTGGCTAATTGTGGGGTTGGCCAACTTGTTATGGCTGCAACTTTAGAATGATCCATCTTAAGATCTCCACTGGACACAACAAAACCAAGATAGACTAGCTCTTGCTGCATAAAATCACATTTCTCAAGATTTATGGTTAACTGCTCATCAGATAATCTTTGTAAAACAATAGCTAAGTGTTTCAAATGCTCCTCTTTAGTCTTACTAAAGATAAGAATATCATCTAAGTAGACTACCACAAACTTACTGAGAAAATCCTGCAATACTTCATTCATTAACCTCATAAAGGTACTGGGAGCATTAGAGAGTCCAAAAGGCATAACCAACCATTCATAAAGACCCTCATTTGTTTTAAAAGCAGTTTTCCACTCATCACCCTCTTTTATTCTTATCTAATGGTAACCACTTTTTAAGTCTATTTTGGAGAAATACCTCGCACCCCCTAAACAATCCATTAGATCTTCTATCCTAGGAATGGGGAATCTGTATCTTATTGTGATCTTGTTGATAGCTCTGGAATCTGTACACAATCTCCATGTGCCCCCTTTCTTGGGTGCTAACACAGTGGGCACTGCACAAGGACTTATACTCTTTCTGATTAATCCTTGACCCAATAACTCTTGAATCTATCTAGCTACCTCTTTGTTTTGTTCAGGAGTCATCTTGTATGCTGCTTTGTTTGGCAAAGAAGCTCCTGGTATAAAGTCAATTTGATGACTAATGGCTCTAGGAGGAGGTAATGTTGTTGGGTGTCCATCACTGATGATGTTCTTAAAACTATCAAGAATTTGCTGCACCTCTTGTGGGATCTCTACTTGTTTTTCTTTCTTATCCTCCTTAGGTTTCACTACAAGTGCATAGCCAATCCCATCTCCCTCTTTCATGGTTTGGATGAACTCTTTTTCATTGACTAATAGCACTTTAGGTGCCTGTGGTTTGTTGTTCTCTGTCTCTTCACTAAGGGACTGAATTTTGTAGACAATGTCATTCTTTTGAAAGGAATATGTGTTTTTTTCACCATCATGGTGTGCCTTTCTGTCAAATTGCCAAGGTCTACCCAATAGTAGATGGCAAGCATCCATGGGAAGGATGTCACATAGAATCCTATCTTTGTACTCACCTATATTGAAGTCTACCCATGCTTGTTCATTCACTAGGACATGTTGCCCCTTGTTTAACCAGGTTACCTTGTAGGGTTCACTGTGCTTCATTCTAGGTAGGTTCAATTTGCCAACTACCTCCTTTGAGATGATATTATCTGTGGAGCCTGAGTCAATAACAACCTTACATACCTTGCCCAAGATTTTGCACTTTATCCTGAACAAGGCTCTTCTCTGAGACACTTCACACTTATGAGGTTCTTGCATCAATACTCTCCTTATCATTAAACTCTCACCATCTTCGAGTGCTAGGTGCATTGTTGGAGTTCTTGTACTACTCCCTTCCTCTTGAACATAGTTCACTTTTCTTTCACCTCCATGGGAAGAACTAGGCTTTTCAGGACACCTATAAGCATGATGACCCAATTTCTGATAGTTGTAGCATTTCATTGTGGAGAAATAAGACCCTCTACTTGGGCCACTAGACCTACCCCTTCCTAAGTTGCTTGATCCCCTTCCCCTAAAATTAGGTTTGCTCTGAGAATCCCCGCTTTGCTCAATAAGCTTAGATTCCCCCTGGGACCTTTGGTCTATGTGTCTTCCCCCAAAACTGCCTCGATGGCCTCGACCATCTCTACCTCTTCCTCTGCCTCTGTTATGCTGCTCTTGCTTCTTCCTACTCCTTTCCTCTACCTTGAGTGCAAGTTGATAGCACTTCTAGACTGTTGTAGGGCACAACAAACTTAACTCTTCCTGTATGTTCCATCTCAAACCATTGAGATACTGGACAACATTCCCTTCCAGGTTGCTATGGGCCTTTTGCCCTCTTTCTCATGTTCATCCTGAATGAACTTCCACCATGTTAAGGAAGCTCCTCTCAACCTGGACTTAGCCACCTTCACTTTCTGGGCCTCTGTCACACCATCACACTCAAAATGGTTCTCAAGCCCCTCAATCCACTCCATGACCACTTCTGGGTCCATTTTACCACCGAGTAGTGGGACTCCTTCTAGTGTTCTCCCACTCATAGCCTTCAAGGCTTTCAAAAAGGGCTCATTCTCTATCATACGGTCTGGTATAGGGGTCTCATCCTCTATAGCTATTAGCTTACCCTTACCTTCTGTTCCCTCTATCTTATTGCTGGCTTCATTTGCCTTCACTTCTACTTCACCCAACTTCTGCTCTAAGAGATCTAACTTCTCTTTGAGTAACCTATTTTCTTCTTCCTGGTCTTCCACTTTCTTTGCTAATTCTGCATTTGTCACCATGGTTGTCAAACTGCTACTTCGTCCCAAGTGTAGCTGAGCTTTGATACCACTATGATAGGGAGGCAGTGCAAGTGGAATGCTCAAGTGACTTATATGTTCACTAAGTATAGGGCCTTACTGTTTTCAAGGAATTGTTGCTATAATCAGAGTGCAAAGGTTCATAGACCATCTCAAACTTCCTCTTATTTCACCTCCCTAAGTCAAGACCTCTTGTATGCTGAAAGGCTTCAACCCCATAACCACTCTAGCTTGCTAAAACTATGTTCTTGGGGTCTGTCCCACAAAAGGTGTCAAATTCATGTGAGGACAACTTGTTTCAACTAGCATTGATGTCTTTTGTGCTTTTCATTCACCATTTGTGTACTTGATTTGACCAAAATTCAATTTTAAGGCCTAAAAAGGCTATAAGCAATTAGCCCTCCTTTTTGGGTTTTGTGCTCACCCTGTTCAAGCGATGGACTTCCAGACTGAAAGGTTTATATTTTTGGATACCCTTTTAGGAGTTCTTGAAGATTCATCAAGTTTGGGGGTCCCTAAGTCCTTCTCCATGACTGTCCCAAAAATGGGCATAAAAGGAGGGTTTTGGAAGGGTTTGTTGGCAAAAACCACATTCCAAGCTTGGGAACCTCAAAATGACTCAAAGAAACCTTTTCCTACCTTTCTGTTGGCTAACAAGGCTATAAAAAAAAGGTTTAAACCTCACAAAGTGAAAAACAAGATTTTCATGATATGCACCAAAAAAGAAATGTAACATTTGACAATTTTTCACTTTTGCCTTCTACAAGCACTTTTGTTTTGCAAAATACCAATTACAACTGAAGCATATGAACATAACCAACATTAAAGACAAGAAGGAATCCAATTTTCTCTGCACAAAAGGCAATAGACAATTACAAATAGTAAATAGTTCACTGTCAAGTAAATGGGACTGGACTTTTCCTCTTTTCACTGTTTTTCCATTTTTGGACCTGCACTTTGCAATGTTAGAACCCCTTTTCTCAGTCTGCTTTTGTGTTTTCTTAACAAAACTTTGCCTTTTTATGTTTAGTGTCCTTCATACCTGCAAATTTCAAAAGAGAGATTACATTTACAGTCCTTAAACAGTGTAAGAATCAGTCCTAGATGACTGTGGCAGCCTGCTGGGCATTTAACATTTTGCCTAAAGAGATCATTGTTTGATCTTGGCATTTACAATACCCATGGGCAGGGCTTTCACCTCTCCTTGTTATTGTTTTCAAAAAACCAAAGTATTGACAAGGTCTTCACACACCAATAAATGGTGGAGAGCAAAATAAAGGAAGGAAAAACTACTACCAAACAGTGACTCACTGTTTTGGATTACAATTCTTAAAACTGAAACATATAACCTTCCTTTTCTAGTCTTAGGAAGTCTCTTTGCTTGCATATATCACTTGGACAACAAACAGGTCCATTCATCAAAAGAATGCAATTGCTATGGAAGAGCAAAGCATTAAAATTTCTTCAAGACCCTAGCCAAATGGCACACTTGCCTAGGGCTTAATGGCCATAAAAACTCCTTGTACCTGCACTCTTGAAACCAAAACTCATATTTACATACTTTACAAATTGACCAACTGGTTCTTGAGAAGCCATGAACACTTTAGGACTCCAAGAAACCAAGTTGGTCAAGCATTTTGCCCAAATTCCTAGACTGGGCAGTGAAACTGTCAAAACCAAATATTTTTGCGCAAAACTCAAAACTTGATGAAATCAAATGCCACCAAAGGGAAAATTTTAGGAAAACATGTTAGAATCAGAAAATACAAGAACAGTACGGCCAAGTACAACAGGTGTACGGACTGCTGTTCACATGGAGCCAAAAACTAGAGAAAACCAAGTAAAAACTAGTGCAAGTTTGCAAAACTTCTCATAACTTCGAATGATCAACCCTTAAAACAGGAGTTTAAATACCTCTCCAAGTTGGTTAACCTCCTGTATGGACATGTACATGTCGAAAGGCACTTAATTTTGACATTTTGATGCCTAAATGACAACTTTTGGTGCCTAGAAAATGCAAGATTGACCTCCAAAACTAACCATCATCTAAAAACACTTCTTATACCTTAAACCCAAACATAAAACATGTCTAAAACCTTTCAAAAACAAAAACACAATAAAAACTCACTTTTTACAACATTTTGCCAGGCAACACCAAAACTGGCAATTTTGAGCAAAAGTTGAAAACAAGAAACCAAAACCACACAATGAGTTCAAAACTCATCCAAAAAACCTAGAACAACTTCAAAAAGCATGCTAAACAACTTTCCAACTTAAAATAACACAAATCAAACCTGAGATGAAAAAGAAGCTGAGAATGAGCTAGGTGCTCCTGCACCAATCTCTCTCTCTCTCTCTCTCTCTCTCTCTCTCTCTCTCTCTCTCTCTCTCTCTCCTAATATCATATACTAATTTAATTATAAATTAATATATTAAAATATTATATATTAATAAACATTAGATTAATTATGTGCAAATTTAGTTAGTGAATTTACTTATTAAAATATTGGATATCCGATTTGTGTTGTAAAATTTTCAAATTTCAAATTTCGGCTCGGGAATGCTTTGGGATTTGGCTTGGAAGTGACAAGCCTGGAAAGTCAACTGAAAAAATGTGTTTTTCAGTATTCCTTGATTTTCCAGACTTTACACTAGTGGCTGACAATTTTTTTTGTAGCCAAAATTGATAAAATGAAAAGGGTTTTTTAAGGACATTCTCAGCTTTCCAACAGTATAAGGCTTGTCTTATTTTGACTTTAATAAATTATTATTATTTATTTTCTAATTGAATTCTGACAATAGTCCTGATTGATAAATTGATTGAAAAACACTCATAACTTTCAAACAATATAACATTTTTTGAATCCGAAACATGCATCACATCCTATGCTTCATCTAATATAAGGAAAACTTTAAAAAAATTAAATTTCATAAGTTTTTGACCAAGTTAAGGTGGTCAGATGCAGGAGTTTCTGAATTTCTGAAAAGTTATAGTAAAAAATTCATAAATAATTATTTACTTTATAAAAAATTAAAAACAAATATGTGTCACATCCGGACATGAGTCTAATAATTATATTATAAAAAATAATTATGATTTTATTGTGATTAGGGTGGTCAGACATATGTCTACTTCTTATCTTTTTCCTGAAATTTTAGTACCACTGCATTGAAATTTGAAATTTTCATCAAATAGGATTTTTTTTTTCCAAAAAACAACTAGTAGCTTAGAAAATCCATTAAATTTTCTATATATTCTATTCTTACATATTTTAAAAATAATGTTCACAACTTATTCAAATTTTCATGTCAAGTTGCATAACTTTGATTTTCTGAAATTTCATTGCCACTTAAGGGCTTGTTTTGGCACACCATGATCCTGCACATACCCATGTACCTAATTTTATGTAATAACATCACATCGTTTGGTCATACATAACATAAAGGCCTCAACAAAGATGCATAGAATATATTTTACTTACATGCATAAATTTTCATCATATAGGTCATACATTAGGTCTATGTCGGAATAGTTATCCTTATGATCTTTAGGAAAGGCACAACCATTCATAATCCACTTGTTGGCTCTCAAACATTCCTACATTTTCATTGAAATCATATGATGGATGGGCAAACTAACAAAGGCGGGGAAATATCACCTTCTCTACACATCATGGTTACAAACTCAAAGTGTTCTATAATATTAATGCATTAGATAACATATATCTTATTAGATGTTTGTGCATACATTGCTATTACTTTAGAGTGTAAATATCTCTATGGTTCTTCATCATTATATGATTATTCTTAAAGATAGATAAATGAGGTTTCTTAACTTCAATTCTATATGGTAAAGTTCTTGGTATTTAATGTTAAACACACACTATGTTGAAAAACACTAGCATAATGCATTACTTTGATTGAAATACCTTGAGATCCAATTCATGTGATTTTTATTGGTATATAATAGAAGTTGTTCCACAAAATAAATTTGTGTTATTTTGATTAGGTTACCCTCGAGTAAATGCAACTACAATATTGGTATTAATTGCTATGTAAGCTAATCTAGCATATCCAATGAATATTTGATTATCATTTGAGGTGATAACAAGGCTATGCCTAAACCCCTCTTCTTAGTGTTAGAGCATAGGAATATCACATACATCCTTGGGACTTGTAAGCATTTATAATAGGAGCATGAAATTAAATCCATAGTTGAGGAACCTAAAACTAATCTAAATAGGGGCCATTTTATCAAATTAAGGGGTGAAAAATGATAAGAGCACAAAGGAGGCCCTCAAGGAATTCTATCTATATAGCTCAAAATAGTTCATGCGTTTATAACTAAATTATTCTATACAACATTTACACAATTCTAAGATAGTCATTTGTTGGATCAATAAATAAGTGTAGCACAACATTAAAGTGTTACCAATTAGTATGAAGACCATGGTGTTATCTCTAGTTGAAGTTCACATCATAGGAATGAAATGCCCTATATTGGTGTCATCATCTAGTTGAATATCCTTAGCTTGATGCTTTACTAGATTGGAGCACCCCAAGGTAGCTAATGACATGGAGGAACTCAAAAGTATTATGGACAAAATGGATCCCTTGCATTCATGTCCATTGCATGCTTGTGTAATGCCAAGATGAACATTGTGCCTGATAATTTTAACACCACATGTCACCACATAGGTAAGTACAAATCATGAAACATTACCATATAAGCCTCAAAACCCTTAACACCTTATATTTAAGCACTTGTGTTTTCTTGCATGCCACTATATGGACTCAAAAACCCTTCACACACTATTGATTCATGTGACATGACATTGTGCACCACCACACATGCTCATACTAACCATACATGTTTAACAAATGGATGCATATGCACCATGAGAAACACCACAATATGCATGCAACATTTGAAAATACCTACACCACATGAAACACCATTATTTAAGTATAGAACCTAGTACAATCATCAATTGATTACATATGGCATTGTAGATGTTAGTTGGAACTTCTCCTTTAGATGTAGAATTGAATGTCAATCATTGAGAATATAAATAGACAAGGAACTATCTAAGGTCAAATATTTAGGAGCAAGAATCATTTCATCTTCCCTTCATGTTTTGTACTTGATATGCAAATTTAATTATTCATTTGATCCTTCACTCTAGCAGATGAGAACAAATAGCCTTATGGTGATAATAAAAATTTAGTCTAACATGTTTATTCCTTTGTAGTCACAAAAATATTCATTCTTTTCAATGTTATCTATAACATCCATTATATTCCATTCATTTTTATTATGAATAGAAATAACTCATAAATATTTGCTAAAAGTCTTGCTTGAATAATCTAATTGTGTTAATTTACTAATATATTATTTAATTTTGTTAATTTACTAATATATTATTTTCTTATGTATAATCTATAATATATTCTTCCTTAAGGTTGTTTTATTCCTTAGACTACTTGGGATTTAGATCAATTATAATGAGTGATATTTCGTTTGTTTTATTAGGTCACTTCCAAAAATGTAGATCTACATTGTGCAACTACAAAATTGATCCCATAATCTCAAATTTGACCCTCAGGCTATGCCAATATAATTTGTGACATTCTTGAGCCTTATAATTGCTCACCTTTATGTCTAGACCCACATAAAGATGTTTACATCTATTAGGAGTTTGCATTTAATGTAGGTAGTATCTCTTTTTTGTCACTTCCTATGTAATTGTTTTGGTAGCAAGAAACCTTGTAAGGATATAGAGCCAATCAATGACAACGATTAGTTACATAATATGCTAGGATGCTCTATCTATCTATCTATGTGTGTGTGTGTGTGCCACACACACACATATAAAATGCAATGAATAATAGTCTCTTTCTAGATGCTAGCCATGCTTCTCAAATTTGATAGATGTTTTAAATGAATTAGAGACTAGCCTCAAATAAGACACCCTAGCATGCAATTAAAATATTTTATACTTAAGGTCATCTCATAATAGATAAGTAGAAACTATAGGCCCAAAATTTACATTTGAATTTTAGAAAGTTTGGGGTCACTTAGACACTTGTGCATTTGACTAGGGGTCATCGGTGCAATTATATATCTAACTTTAAATGGGCAATGGATCAAAATAAGGATCAAATACAAATCCTAAGATTGTAATCATGAACATCGTAGAATCAAGTTATTTGCCAAATCCCACACAGAAATACATCATTTTACATACTAATTATTACATTAAATTTTTTTTTAAAAATTTCTTGAAATATACAATTTTCACCATATTAAAAAATATTTGAAAAAATAAAAACATCAATATATTCTAAAAAAACAATTTGATAAAATTTTAGTAGAAATATATAATGATATTATTTTGATTCCGATTCAAAATTCCTGTAGCTCCATTATGGCGTAGATTGATCTCTCTCAAAACAATCTGTGTCATCATATGTATCATATTGAACCGCTCTGAATTATGAACGTTGAACAATGTTTTTAGCCTGAAAAGAAAACAAAGAGTCCAGGATTTTTTTTATTTAGATAGAAGGAAAACAAGAGTTAAGAGATGTTTAACACACTAATCTTTTCAGTTTAGAGAGTTTCTTCAATGATCTTTTCAGTTCAGAGAATTTCTTTGGGAAGGAGAAGAAGTGGGCAGAATTTGCTGGTGTTGAATACGCATATACTTGTAAAGAATGGAAGCTAGCAATGCTCCAGCTGTGGGAGCCGCCAAATACACCCAGATGTCTTCATAATCATTTGACACCACAGCAGGCCCAAAAGATCTCGCTGGGTTCATCGATCCTCCTGATACAGGCCTGCATGCAAGAAAAGAAGAGTATGTAATATACCCACATAATGCCAATGTAGAAAATATTTTATAGGAGGAAAAAAACTGTAAAGGAATTTGATGTTTGTACGCTGTAATCAACACGCCCATTGCAATGGATGCTCCTACTGCAATGCCCGCCAGTTGTCCAATCTGCAATATACACCACTAAGTTTTAATGGTCACTGTTGCAAAGTATTCAGTTGATTATGATACCCAACAGAAAAGAAAGATAACCCACTAATACAATGTGATAGCTAATGGTTTATGGAGAAATAGCAGAAGTAAAGATTGTAATTGAAGCTTGGCTGGGTTTTGCTCATTTATATGTGGTCTTTTCACAAACTAGTTGGAAAAGTTTCATTAAACATCAAATGGTTCAACAGTTTCAGATGTGAATTTGAGTTTTGTTTTTAATTTAGATTTGCATGGGTAGTGGTAGTGGTGAGCATGATCCCAACATCATGTATTTCATTTACTGAAGATTCGGACATTGGTGAATGATGTAATCAAGGAACATACCATCACATTCATCAATTGTGATTATGCTTACTCAAACATCTATCCAATCCAATTATTTTCATCCAAAATCAAATAGTGAAAAATAACAATTAAGAAGTAGTACATAATCTAATCAGGAAGCACTCTAGATAATATCTAATGGATTGTGGAAACTTGATATCTACGATGCAAAAAATCATACACAATCTAATCAGGAAGCACTATAGATAATATCTAATGGATTGTAGAAACTTGATATCTGTTAATTAAGAAATAGTACATACAGCTGAAGCATCGATTGACAATGCAGATGCCAAGAGCATGATGAAGAACGAAGCAATGAACTCCACCCAAAACGCTTTTGCACAGCCTGCAGAAGGTTTAGTTGTGGCCAGCTCTCCTTCCACACCATAAACCATTTTTGCAGCAAAGGTAGCAAAAATAGCACTTGTAAACTGTGCAAGCACATAACAAGGCACCTGCTACACAAAACTTCTCAAATTCAACCCACAACAACATCATCTTTATTAACCAAAAAAAAGTTGAATCTCTTACCTCTGGCCAAGGGAATTGGCCAGCTGCTGCAAAAGCTATAGTCACTGCAGGATTCACATGAGCGCCTGAAATATGGCCAATAGAAAACACAACCACCATGATTGCAAAAGCTCCTGTGGCTGCATACTCCATCAACCCAATTCCTCCAGGCAATATTTTCCCAACGGCTATAACAGCACATATAGAGAACGTCATTACAAATGTGCCCACTATCTCTGCACAAATCTGCCATTAAATTGTAAATTGTATGAGAAATAAGTGAAGGTTAGGTTTCTATTTCTAAAATCGTAACATAAATAAATTGTTCTATTGATTCAAGAGATTACAAAAGGCTCTCTTAGTCAAATGATCGAAAATCAGACTGATAATGAAAGAATTACAATTGCTTCATTATATAGAGATCTTAGATACATTCAAAGACTTATATAAACTTACCTGAAATCAAAATAAAAAACTATACAAATAAACGAAATTACTAAATATTTCAATAAAATCTAAATCAAAATTATGTATATTACTGGACGGAATCTGAGTTGGCTGAAAAATCTTCTAAGAAATCTTGCTGCTGGAGTGCAGGGCCTACAGAAGCTCTCTCCTTGGTTATCAGTTTGAATCATTGTTTCTTTCATCATGGCGGTGGCTACTCTTATTTTTTCTCTCAGATTACATTTGCAATTCACCATTCATTGTTTAAACAAACTGACTACTCCCTTAAAAAGAAATTCAGGAAAGGACTTTCACGTGGGTCTGTCATGCTCATTGAATGCAGAGCATAACTTTCTATCCTCTCACTCCATCACGAAATATTGAAGGCTTTTTTGAGGCCTCCTGGAACGGCCTATAATCACACAACTAGTATGGGAAACAAAATGATGAGTAAAAGTATATATACAGAGCCAAAGTGGGTCACAACTTTTGCCATGGATTCTTGGATTGCGAGGTCTTAGAGCTTTTTTAATCCGAACTGTTGCCGTCACATTCGGTCATGCAAAAATTTCACGAAGCCAAATGTTGAGGACATGCTTTCACTTTGTTACAGGTATTTCGTATGATTATCTGTCTTTGTACCATCTTATGTTGTGTTGGATTTGATGACAGCCATGGGAGAAAGGTTTTGTTGTGTATTTCAGACTGCAATTTATTGAGGTAAAATCTTTTGGGATTTTTAGATTAAGTTTGGTTAGAATTTTTAAAAAGTCATTTTAAAATATTTTGTATTAGAGCTATTTTAATGAGTTGCATGATGAGTCATAGTTCTAAATTTTAGTTATTCTAAAAAGATAGCTCATTCAATTGATCCTTCTTCTGTAGTAATTGTTAAATATATTTAAAAAGTTAATTGATTTGAGTTAGTAGTATGACATAAATAATTGGCTAGTAACAAATATAATTAGTAATCTAGTATTTGATATTAATTTGTAGTAAATGGTTATGAGATGAATGTAAAAGGATTTTTAATATGATTTTTATTAAAATTTATTTATTTGATCTTAGTTTAATAGTTTCAGTATATTATATATTCAAAATATCAAAATGTGTTGTGATTAGGTCATTTTTGTATGATAATATTTAGTTAGTAATATTAATGTCTCTTATAACACATTTAAGATGATTTTTCTACTAGTTGAACAATACACTTCAGAGTGTGGGAAGACCATAAATACAAAAGACCATGAAACAAAAATTATGATTAAAAAATTGAAATCAATAAAAATGATAGTACATTCTACTCTAAATTACTTTGTGCCTTTTATCACGCTAAAGTTCTAAGCTCTTAATAGAATGATTATATCAAGAACAAATTTTCAAATTGAAAAATATACTAAAATTGATTTTAACTATATATTAATGTGATTATATTATATAAATGCAAGCAAGTTGTGCACAAGTCTTCTCCTAAGGAATGACTATTGATCCCTCCTTCCTAGTAGTAGCTAAATATATCTAAAAATTAGTTGATTGATGTTACTAGTATGGTAAAAAGAAATGATTAGTAACAAATATAATTACTTATCTAGTATTTGATATTAAATTTGTAGTAAATGGTTATAAGATTAATGTGAGTTGGGTTTCTAATATTAATTTTAAAAAAAAAATGATTTTGGTTGAATAGTTTTTGTATATTATAGATTTAAAATATCAAAACATGTTGTGATTAGGTCATTTTTGTATGGTAATAATAAGATGGTAATAAAACTATTTAGTTGTTGAAAGTGAAGTCCAACGAACTCCTTCATCTTGCCGCCAAAACTCTTGGCTCTTCAACTTCTCCTTGCAAGCTCTTCGAGAGCTGATTGTATTTCATTTGTGTAGTGATTTTCTGGAGCTGCTTGCAGCTGTGTATGTGTGTAAACCAAATTGGTTATTAATCTATTGATTCCCTTGCTTCAAGTGTGGACGTAGGCAATTGCCGAACCACGATAAATCTATGTGTCTCTTTTATCTGTGTTGTGTGTTTTTAATTCTGTTTTCTTTGTTGTTTTAAATTCGTTTCTTCATCCTAACAATTGGTATCAAAGCGAGGTTAAATCGTTGTTAAGATTTCGGTGGTTGAAATTCCAGAATCATGGAAGAAGCGAAGATAGATAAGTTCTCCAGACAGAGTTTCGGGTTATGGAAGGTGCAGATGGAGTCTTTGCTAATAAAGCAAGACCTTTCACTTGCGCTTGAAGGGAAAGCAAAGAAGCCAGTTGGGATGGCTGATGAAGAATGGGAAAAATTAGACAAGGCAAGAGGGACAATTTTTCTTTCGTTATCCAACAATGTTCTATTCAATGTCACAGGTAGTGCAACAACAAAAGATGTATGGGATAGAATCACAGACATGTATGAAATGGCATCAACTGCAAATAAAGTGTTTATCATGAAGCTCTTGTACAAACTGAAAATGAAAGAAGGTTGTGCTATGGAAAACCACATCAATGAATTTAATACATTGATTAGTCAAGCGACTTTTGTGGGGATGACACAAGATGATGAGAGCAAGGTTGCTCTTTTATTATGTTCTTTTCCAAGAAGTTGAGATGGCGTTGTAACAACAGTTAGCACATCTATATCTGGTAAAAATAAGTTGGTTTTTAATGATGTAGCAGCTACTCTTCTCATCAAGGATTTGAGAAGAAAGAATGATGAACCTTCATCCGGTGAAGCCTTAATGGTGGTCAGCACTGAAAATAGAGGTAGAAGTCATAATAGAGGCATAAATAATTACCATAGATGTTCAAAATCAGCAAGGAGATCGAAGTCTAGGAACAAAAATGGTGAATGTTGGTTTTGTGGCAAAGCTGGTCAAGTCGAGAAAGATTGTAGAAACTTCAAAAGGGAACAAGAGAGGGTGCGAGACAATGAAGCAAATACAGTCTACGATAAAGATGATAGTGTTCTAATCCTTTCAACAACCGACAATACTCTGGATTCATGGGTGCTTGATTGCGGTGCCTCCCATCATGCTACCTCATGTCTTGAAGCATTCATTAACTACCATGAAGGTCATTTTGGAAATGTTTTCTCAGGAGATAACAAAGCTTGTGAAATTACAGACAAAGGGGATGTATTGCTGCCATTAGAAGGTGGTAAAACATGGCTGCTCAAAGATGTTCGCCATGTCCCAAAATTGAAGCGGAATTTGATATCCGTTGGACAACTCTTTGATCAAGGGCTCAATGTAAATTTTCTTCTGGATACATGGAAGGTAACTCATGGTACCATGTTGATTGCAAATGGTAATAAAGTGGGTAGTCTATACATATTTAAGAGTCATGGTGAAGTGGGAGCTGCGATGGTGATTGAGGAAAGCAAAGCGGATCTTTGGCATCAAAGACTTGGGCATATTAGCAAGAAAGGACTCCATGTTATGCATACAAGAAATCATCTTCCGGGCCTCAAATTTGTTGACTCAGCCTTTTATGAACATTGCCTTTATGGCAAACAAAAGAGAGAGTTTTTTGAAAGGTGGGTGTGACACAAAGACAACACCGCTGGAGCTTGTATATTCAGATGTTTTTGGGCCTACCAAGGTAACCTCCATTGGAGGAGCTAACTATTTTGTCACCTTTCTTGATGACTATACAAGAAAAGTATGGATTTATATGCTTTCTAGGAAATCTAAAGTCTTTTCAAAATTTAAAATTTTCTAAGCTTTAGTTGAAAATCAGATTGGGCATAAGATTAAATGTTTACAAACCGATAATGGTGGAAAATTTTGTTCATATGAATTTGATGATTTATGTGCTAATGATGGGATTAGAAGAATTAAGGTTGTTCCTTTCACTCCTCGAGAAAACGGTGCAGCCGAGAGGATGAATAGGACAATTCTTGAAAAGGCACGATGTATGTTGTCTAATGCAGGTTTAGGCAATGAATTTTGGGCAGAAGCGTGTAACACGACAGTGTATTTAATCAACCGAAGTCCCTCATCTAAATTGGATTTTGGTATTCCGGAAGAGGAATGGCAAGGGAAGAGGATTTCATACTTGCATCTTCATGTGTTTGGATGCGAAGCCTTCTCGCATATACCCAAGGAGAAGCAAACCAAATTGGATCCAAAGTCGCTGAAATGTATTTTTGTGAGGTATGGCGAAGAGCAACTTGGTTTCAGATTGTGGGATCCAGTTCACAAAAAGATTGTTCGCAGCAGGGATGTAATTTTCCATGAGACCTCCTTCCTCGCGCTACAAGATTCAAATAAATCAGAGAAAGAATATGTCCCTATGTCTTTGTTTTGAAATTTGACTACCAGCGCTCTGCCTCCGGTCTCTCATTCAGTGGGAGCCCCTATGACATCTATCTCAATTGAATACAATTCTCGGATTGAGAATGAAGAAGTGAGTGTTGACAATGGTTACTCTTCGTTTAATTCTTAAATTGGGGGTCTGCAGAATAGAGCACATCCTCCCCAAACCAGCACTCATGTCGCAAAAAATATGGAAGATCACCCTTACAATGAGCATTTTGGCTCATGTTATTCCCAATTGGTTGGGCATTCTCCACAGTGGTCTGCAACTCCACCGCATCCTGCACATTGTGCTTCATTCTCCCCATGGCATACTGCAAAATCTTCACACGCAACACACCCACCTCCGTCTCCACGACAACCTCTCTCGCCTCACTCCTCGCGTGACTCACCACTGCTGCAGGCCCTCACTCCATGGTCTCTCCACCCCACGGGCCCTCCCTGCTCTTTCCCCCATGTTCACATGTCTCCACGGGGCTTGTGCCACCACCACATGGCTTTCCTGCCATTGGTGATGTGTCAGCCCCCTCCCATAGACCCCGCTCCCTTCTCACTCATCCAATGCAGGCAGAACAAGACGTCTCTGTGGGCCCATTCTCCCGCGAATTGCTTGAACCCAATGTTGACAAAAATCCACAGGCCTTCAAATACCCTGCAGATAAGAAAACAAACAAAAAAATTACCATGCACATTAACAATGGTAATGATGTCGATTTGCATAAACAGGGAACACATAAATTGAATGATTCTACTACTCAAACAGAGAATCAATTGAGGAAATCTACCAGACAGAGGCGACCTCCTGCAAAGTTCTCTGACTATGATTTATTGTTTTGTGAAGAAGCTAAACCTACTTTGCTAATCTTTGATCAAACAGAGCCTGCAACATACAAAGAAGCTTGTAAAATTGCAGATTGTGATAACTGGCACGCTGTAATGTGCGAAGAAATGGATGCACTATTGCGAAATCAGACATGGGATTTGGTGGCACTTCTGCCTGACAAAAAGGCATTAAGAAATAAATGGGTGTATAAACTCAAAGATGAAGTCGGTGGTCGCAAAAGATTTCGAGCAAGACTAGTTGTAAAGGGATACGCTCAGCAGCAAGACCTCGGCTTCAAAGAAATTTTCTCGCTAGTAGTCAAAATGACTACCATTCGAGCAGTATTGGGCTTGGTTGCAACCTGGGATCTTGAACTTGAACAGTTGGATGTGAAGACGACATTTCTCCATGGCGATCTTAATGAGGAACTATTTATGCATCAGCCGGAAGGGTTCATTAAAAAGGGGCAGGAACACCTCTATTGCAGATTGAAACACAGTTTGTATGGGCTTAAGCAAGCCTCTCGCCAATGGTATCTTAAATTTGACAAATTCATGATTGATCACAAGTTTACTCGCAGCGAGTTTGATCCTTGTATCTACTTTAAAAAGCTTCCTAATGGTGAATTTGTCATACTTCTCCTTTATGTGGATGATATGCTAGTGGCCGACACAAGCATGAGGATTGTGAGTAAACTTAAAAATCACTTAGCAAAGGAGTTTTCCATGAAATATTTAGGGGTAGCAAAGAAGATTCTAGGAATGCCTATTTTTCGGGATAGGAAAAAGAGAGAACTCAAACTATCTCAACAAGATTACATTAATAAAGTATTGGACAGATTTGGTATGGCAGATGCTAAGTCTGTTTGTGTACCCTTAGCCTCTCATTTTTAGTTGTCTTGTCAATTGTTTCCAAAAACACAATAAGATAAGGAGTTTATGGACAAAATTCCATACAAATTTGCAGTTGTAAGTCTTATGTATGCTATGGTGTCTACTCGTCCAGACATTGCTCATGTTGTGGGAGTGGTGAGTAGATTTATGGCTAATCTAGGCAAATCACATTGGGAGGTGGTCAAGTATATCTTGCGATATCTCAAGGGTACTTCTGGTTTTTGCTTATGGTTCAAGGGAAGGACAAGGTAGTTTTGCAAGGGTTTACTGATTCTGATTTTGCCAGAGATTTAGACAAAAGAAAGTCTACTTTAGGTTATGCTTTCACATTCGTTGAGGCAACAATTAGTTGGGCTTAAAAATTGCAACATGTAGTTGCTCAATCGACTACAAAGGCTGAATACATAGCTCTTTCTGAGGGAGCAAAAGAGATGGTATGGTTGCAACTCTTGTTCAGCGAGTTGGGTTTGAAGCAATCAGATTTTGCTTTGTTTTGTGATGATAGCAGTGCCATCTTTATGACTAAACATCAGACATCTCAGCCTCGGTCAAAATATGTTGATGTTCGTAGTCATTATGTTGGCCATATGGATGAAGAAGGCAAGTTTCATGTAGATAAAATTCATACCGACAAGAATCCGGCTGATGTGCTCACTAAAGTAGTTAAGTGGGAGAAGTTCGATTTCTATCGAGCTTCTCTTGGCCTTTCCAATAACTGATAGCAGGACTGAGTGGGGGAATCTACTTGTTGCAGTAGTTCGTTGGCATTCAGTGGGAGATTGTTGAAAGTGAAGTCCAACAGACTCCGTCATCTTGCCGCCAAAACTCTTGGCTCTTCAACTTCTCCTTGCAAGCTCTTTAAGAGCTGATTGTATTTCATTTGTAGAGTGATTTTCTGGAGCTTCTTGCAGTTGTGTATGTGTGTAAACCAGATTGGTTATTAATCTATTGATTCCCCTGCTTCAAGTGTGGACGTAGGCAATTGCCGAACCATGATAAATCTGTGTGTCTCATTTATCTATGTTGTGTGTTTTTAATTATGTTTTCTCTACTATTTTAAATTCGTTTCTTCATCCTAATATTAGTATCATTCATTGAATAAGTATATAAGTGTCCATTTTATATTTAAAAAAAAGGAAAGGAGGTCTTATAATATTCCATGTAACGACTGCATATTGGCAAAGATAGTCCACACAACTAATGGTCCCTCTTTCCTAGTATTTGTTGAATATTAAAAACTAGTTGATTTGTGTTAGTAGTCTCATAAAAATAATTGATCAGTAACAAATATAATTATTGATATAGTATTTGATATTAATTTGTAGTAAATGGTTATAAGATTAATGTAAATAGGTTTTTAATAAGATTTAAAAAATTATTTATTTGATTATATTTTAATAATTTGAGTTTATAATGTATTTAAATATCAAGATGTGTTGTGATTGGGTCATTTTTGTATTAAGATGAATTTTCTACTAGTTGAACAATACACTTTAGAGTGTGAGAAGACCATAAATACAAAAGACCATGAAATAAAAATTATAATTAAAAAGACTAAATCAATAAAAGTGATTGTACCTTCTACTCTAAATTACTTTGTGTCTTTTATCATGCTAAAGTTCTAGGCTCTTAATAGAATGATTATAGTAGAGCAATTTTTCAAATTGAAAATATACTAAAATGAATTTTAACTATATAGATAATGTGATTATATTATATAAATGAAAGCATGTTGTGCACAAAAATCTTCTCCTTAAAGAATGAACATTCCATGTAAAGCTACATGTTGACAAAGTAAGCCCACATGCCTATTGGTCCCTCTTTCCTAGTAGTTGTTAAATATATTTAGAAATCAGCTGATTTGTGTTACTAGTATGGTAAAAATAATTAGTTGATAACAACTATAATTACTCATCTAGTATTTGATATTAAATTTATAACCAAATACTATCAATGTAAGTAGGGTTTCTAATATTATTTGATTATATTATAGATTTAAAATATCAAAATGTGTTGTAATTAAGTCATTTTTATATGATAATAATAAGACAGTAATAAAACTATTTAGTAACATTAGTAAATTGTCTCTTATATTAAACTTAAGATGTATTTTCTACTAATTGAATGGTACACTTTATAGTGTGAGGAGGGGATAAATATAAAAGATTGTGAAATAAAAATTATAATTAAAAAGCTAAAATCAATAAAAAAGATTGTACCTTCTATTTTAAATTACTTTGTATCTGTTATCAAGCTAAACTTCTACATTCTTAATAGAATTATTATATTAGAATAATTTTTCAAATAAAAAATATACTAAAATGTATTTTAGTTATAAAGATATTAATACAATTATATTTTATAAATGAAAGCAAGTTGTGCACAAACTCTTCCACTTAACAAATGATAAAGAGTCCTCTTAAAAATAAATAATTGATTATTGATGTCAACATATCTTTTACTAAACTAATTAATTCGTCTATCATATTCACATCTAGCTAGTTAAGTTTATGTAGGGATAACTTATAGTTGTCTCAAATCATATGCATCATATGCATATGACACATGCACATGTTGGGTTATCATAAATCCAACTATCTTCTTGTCCCACCCTTACCAAAAGGTCTATATGTATATTCTTGTCCCACCCTTACCAAAATGTCTATATGTATATTCGTATCAGTATTAGCGAATTTTTTTTTTTCTCTTGTATACAGTTATTGTGTGTTGCAAAAGACTACCACTAGAATGAAGCTCTTTTCTCAATTACAACATGGCATCACAACTCTACATTTGAAAGCTCAAATTGTTTTCTATACAATTATTACTGATTTTTAATTTGGTGCATCCTTGCCAAAAGTTGAAATCAATAAGGATCAACTATGAACTCAATAGGATTTTGATATTTAATTGCAAGTTTAATGCCTCAAATCAAAGAGAAAAACAAAAATGAATCAAACTCTAGATAATAGATTTAAATGTACTCTTTCTAAGAAGCACCCACCTAGTCAATCGTGCTCTTATGATAAGAGCTAGTTGTGCAAGGGAAGAACTAGCAAGGGTAGAACTGATGGGTTGTTTTATTTGTGGGGAAAAAGTACATTGTGGGTGATAGTTGTATTGTTCTTGTGTGATATTTTTGCATGGTGTTGATGGTTGACATGTTTTGGTGATTACTTAGATGGAGGTAAGAAATTAACTTTTGTAATAACTTCAAGATGTCATTTCTAGATTCTCTTATGTAGTTTTCTCATGAATAGTTTTTATGAGTTGATCTTAAGTCTATAAGATTATTTTGGTATGGGCTCCTATTGTGTTTTATATTTATTTATTATAGGATTTATGTTTATTTATTAACTATTTTTTCAAGAAAAATTTCTTGAATCGGTAAGTCTTTCATAATCTCATCCAATATATTCTTGATCGAATCTTCTTTCACTCTAAGGCACAATGAGTGTGTATCTTAAATTAGGAAGAAGGGGAAGTGTGTTTGATCATTTAATGCCTCATATTGGAATCAAGGGCTTTCCTTCTCCTTTTAGAGTTTTTTTAATGTTATGAAATCTCTTTATGTAATTTGCCTAAATGAATACAAAAATTAAACTTACCTACTCATTTTTTTTTCAAAATTTAAAGATTATGTCATTACTATTTGTTTAAAATAAAATTTTAAAATGGATATAAGTCTATATGAACGTTCCTAGTATATATTTTTCTACATTTTGTGTTTTGATTTTAAGAGATGGTATAATCTAATGATATAAGTGCAATTAATCTAATATTTAGCAAAGATAAGAAAATATAATTTAAGATCTAAACCTCACAAAGAAATAAATTATAAACTATTCAAGAAGATATAATGATTTTTTAAATTCCGCAAGGGCAAGAGAATTCTTTAATTACTAAATCTATAAATAACTTTTCAAAGTAAAGAACCTATGAAAAATATGCTTGGCATTAGTGGAAATTTTTGTCCTTCTCTATAGTAGCTAGATTATCCACTTGATGATAGGAAAGAATAGAGATACTAAGAGAAACTAGGAGTTGTATGCAAGAAGCTTAGAAGATTTAAAAATCATAATGTAAAAGTTTCATAAAGTCTTATGGAAGCATCCAATTCTTATGGGGATTGCAATACAAAAGATTTATCCTCTATAGGTGATTCACTATGGGAGTCAGAGCTCTTAGAAGGGATGGAAATAATGCAACAAGATAAAGAGTGTCCCCTAAAACTATTGGTGAGGGGGATATTTGTACTTGGAGAAAAAAAAAAACTAATGGTGGAATTGATTAGAAGAAGTATGAAGAGTTTATTAGGATATCATATAGCATTAATTGGAATATAACACAAGATTTATTAAGATTTATAGCTAGGACTAGAGGGAAATCTCAATAAAAAGAGAAAAAGGAAGCAAACCAGCTAGAGTTGCTTTAGTAATTTTACTTGTTAAAAATTGACAAGGTTGCCCCTTTTGGGAACAAGGCCACCCCTTTGATAAGGAATGTCATCTTGGTGACCATACAACATAAAGTGAAATGGTGTCCTTTAGATTCAACGCATTTCAAATTGAATTTTGATGGCTCCTCTAAAGGGAACTCGGGTGATGCAGGAGTAGGAGTATGCATAAGGGACCACACAGGGTGTGTTTTTGCTTTAAAATTTGTTTCCATTCCATCGGGTACTAACAACTTTGTAGAGGCATATGCTTTGCTTGAAGGCATTCTACTAGTTAAAAAATTTAACATTTCTTATATTCACATCGAAGGCGACTCAGCTATTATTATCAACGCTTGCATGAAGAGAAATATTGACAATTGGCAGATAAGATATTTGCTTGAACAAGCATGGGCTCTGATTGATACATTTGTAAACTTTACCATCTCACATGTGTATAGAGAAGGGAACCAGATTGTAGACCATTTGGCAAATATGGGAAGTTCCAAGGTGGAGCTTAATATGATGGGTCCGAATTGTGATCTTGATTCTTTTCCAACTCTTAGAAACTAATTTTGGAGGACATATGTACATGATAATATTGCACATGGTTGTGCAGTTGTCCTTTTCATAATGATAGAAAGTTTGTATGTGAGGTATTGTAATTGCAGGGTTTCATGGATTTGTTGTATTTGAATGATGTGAATGGATGCCGATTTGGGCATCTATGAAGCATGTGGACTTCAAGATGCATATAAATGATGAACTTAGGCAGTCTGTGGGCTGCTATGTAAATGTGTACAACTTTTGTGATGTTTTGGTTCAGACTTCATCTTGTTGAACATACTCCAGGAAGCATTCGATACTCGGGGATGATTTGTGGTATTTGGTATTCTGGATATTATGAGATATATTGTATCTTTTTGGCATATTAAGGATATAAGCTTCACAAGCTTTCTATGTATTATCGAACAAGGATCAAAGTTTTTCTTTCTGGTTCTTTTCTCTGGGAGCTCTTTGAATCAGCTTTTTTAAAGAAATATATAAAAAAATATATATTAAGTGGCACTACCACCCTTGTTTGAAAAAAAAACATAAGGGTAGGTCATTAGAGTGAACCTAGGGTCTCTTAATTAAACCTTTGATTAAGGATATGCAAAAAAATTTGGACATACATGGATACTTAGAGGCTAGTAAATAACAAGATGGTCAAGGGGATAAATAAGTTAGATGACCCATCATCAAGCCTAAAACTATTAAGAAAATATAATCCACACATTCATAATTGTAATACCATTTTATTTTATGAAAATCAAATATCGCTTACATATTTTCCCCCTTAGGGATTATAGTCTATATAGTAGGTAGGTGAGATTCCCAAATTTTAGCATTATGGGACTCATGCTTAGCTATACTTACATTAAAATCATTGTCTTACATCTAAACCTATAAAATATATATCAAAAAATTAATTCAATTATATTTTAATAAACTTTTAGCTCAAAGTAAGTGTAAAATAAAGATGAGAGAATGCACCTTATATGTGTGAGTTTGGAGTTTTCTTGTGTCGCCTCATTGGAGACCTTAATAACTCACCAAGATGATGAAAGAAAACACAAAAATATAATAAATATAATATACAAAAGGAAAAATGAAATAAAATAAGTGAATTTTACAAGAGATTTTGAAGAGAAGAGAGGAGAAGAAAAAGTAAAAAATAGAGAAAAATGATGAAATTACATAACGTAGTTGAGAAAAATCTCATAATGAGGGGATCGATACTATGGCCAAAATCCATCATTTTGTGGATCCCCAAACATAGAAAATGAGAAAAAACATCTTTAAAACCCTAATTTATTTTTCATTACATCTGGCTTGAAAATATTTGTTAATTTAAAAATTTATAATGTATTTGATGAGGTTCAGGTCTAAACTAATTGTGTTTCTTTTTTTTTCTAATTTTTATTATCCTTATGGTTATAAATATAAGAAATTTTAATCTCTAATCCAAAATTTTAACATCAAACCATCATTCCAATTAATGAGATACAAGGCTTAGACTACTAAAATATAAAAATCTAAAAATTGTAAATAAATATCAAATTATGTTTTTTAGTCTTATATTACCATGTAGAGATTTAATGGATTTAAATTAGCAAATAGAAATTTAGAAAATACTATTATTGCAATATATAACACAATATTTATTTGGATAAACTATTTTAGAACAAAACTACACCAAGAAGAGAGGCCAAGCATGTATTAACTTTGAAAAATATGTTTACAATATAATCTTACTTTCATTCTCCTCTGCCTTTGATTTAGTAGCACCTTTGTACCTATGAACAATGTTAACACATCCAACTCTTTATCCTATTCTTGCAACATATTTACTACATTCCTCTCTTTTAGCTCAAGTCAACTATATATGTATGTTTATATCTATCTTTATGGATATCAAAAGCAACAATTATAGATCCACAGTCAAACATGGCACTCAAAATTGATCTTCCCATTCCCAAACCTTAGATTACCTCTCAAACTATGCAAGGTCATCACAAATACATTGCAATTGTATTTTTCCCCTCCCAAATACCCAAACTAAGAATGGGAAAGGACACATCATTATAAATATAAATGTTCTTTGTTCCCACTCTCTCAAGTGCCCAACATGGGAATGCTATATAATCAAATACAGGTTGAATTTCATAGGTCATCAACATATCAACTAATATTCTATAATTAGGTCCTAGATATCCAATATCAAACAAAAATAAATATTTGAGGTAATAATACACATAAAAATGTGATAAAAAAACCTATATGAATTATATTAACACTATAATACAATGTAACCATTCCAAGAAATATGTCCCCCTAATATATAATACACATATAATCTATGAATTCTACCGTATAGGTAATGAAAAATCTAAAAACTAGTTTAAGGCATTAACAATTTTACCTATAACACTCGCATAGAGTATGTGATTAACTCTTCTATCACATAGTGTGAAGGAAACATGCATACAATGATATGTAAAATATATCACCATAAAACATTTCTCATTAACAATCTCCAAAAACACCCTCCAAGTCCTCCACACCAATAAAGAAAGAGATCATGTGGAGATAACAAACTATTGCTAAAAATAATATAAGTACAAACAAAAATACATAACTCTATACAAATCTTAACTCCATAGACATAAGAAGCTTTAGGAAAAATATTATATGCTAGGGAGGAAATAACCAAACAATAAAACCATGTCCTTGTATCAACACTAACATTTGATAAGTTATCTAAAGTAAGATCTACTTCAACATTGCCAAACTAAAAGGATATCAACATCTAACTGTTTAACTAAAAGTGAAAACATGGTAGCAATAGTGTAAACCTCTCAAATTAAAGGTATATAAAGAAACCGATAATTTCCACAACAAAGAGAATATATCCAAAACCACAAATCATTTCTCATACCTCTCCAAGTTCAATTCATTAGAACTATTGCTATTGCTCATAACCAAAGAACAAGGAGAACAATGAAAATTCATTAAACCATGCACCTTGTTAATAAATCCTCGTAACTAAAAAAGCTCAAGACTAATTCACATGATCACAAAAGAAAAAAATAAATAATGCATTTAATAGTAAAGTGAGAAAAACGTCTCATATCATTTACTTGTAACGAGTAAAAGACCAAGAATGGGATACAAGTTTTTTGTGTGCATATAAAATCAAGTATTAAAATTTTACAATAAAGTGAAACCTTCTTGTCAAGTTCATAATGGAATCATGTCCGTATGTAGGGTATAGGGTCCTCATTATTTCACATGTCTTTAAAAGATATCTAGCCTCAACAAATACTTTCTAGTATCCACGAGCATCCAGTTGATCAATCTATACCAACTTCAAATACACCCTAAAAAATTATGAAACTCAAAACCAAAGATAATTACATCTTCTCAAAGGGAGATCATAAAAATACCTTAACCAAAGACTCCAAGAGTCCTAAATGTTGACCAAGATGGTACAACATATCCACATAACATGAATAATATAATTCTTTATCAATAGAACCAAAGATATTAATGAACCATCAATGCAAACAAGAGCCTGAAAATCAAAGGGCTTCTCATGATACCAACAACATTTACAAAAGGTCATCCATCTAAATCAATAGAATCAAATCACTACCAAAGCTCCCTTGAAAAGTGATACCAACATATACATGGCATCATGATAAAATATCCTAATAAAAAGGTCATCCATGACTCTCATATAGTTAAACTACACACTATAACACTAACAAGTTTGGAAAAAGAGCTAAAATCTTAATATAAGAAGATATAGATTAATAGGTAACTACACAAAGTATAAATGTAAACCGATATTGATACATGCATGGAATTATGATCAATTTCACTACCAAAGATCCACTAGAAGTGAACAAAGCTTCTCATACACCATAACCAACTACTATAGGTCCCACTATACAACTATATTAGGTACTCTAAATAACCATCTCGTTGTCTTGCTACAACATACCCATGTAGTGACTCTTGGTGATTCTTCTCTTGTTGTTGCTCTATAGCAACAGATTGATGTTGTTCTACAGTGACTCTGCGGGGTCCCCCCCACTTTTTTTTTCTTTGAATGTTCCTAATGACAGTGTTGCCTGGACGATTGTTTGATGTAGGCAAAAGGAAAATATGCCTCCATTTCCCAACACTCCCTTTGTTAAAATTTGGGTGTTTCTCCCCACTCTTGAGTTGGGGTGGGTTGTTGCAGGTTTGCCAGGTGTTTGGTTGTCTGACTGGTTTATTTAGGGGGTGTGTGCACCAAGATGGTGTGCAAAAAAGTGGACACACACCAAAAAAAACTTGAAAAAAAGAAACCACGTTCGCGGTTTTAAAATTTCAAAATACCTCGTACGCGGTTAGGTTCATTGTGGTTGATCCTAAAGGGCCAAAACCACGTACGAGGTCCTTTTAGAAATAAGATCGCGTACGCGGTCCTTTAAGAACTAGGACCTCGTACGCAGTCTTAGTTCCTAAAGGACCGTGTACGCAGTCCCTACTAATAAATTATTTTTTAAAACTATCAATTGTATTTTTTTACCCCATGGCCGAGAAGGAGTTTAGACGTGTGTCTACCCTCTAAACCGTGCACGGGCTCAATTTATTCACACCCAATCACCATGGAAAGAGATTAGTTATGATTTTTTTTGTTTTTCTTGCACAGTTGATAAATTTTATTTACATTTTCAATTTATATTCGTTGATTTTGATTAGTTTTTTTATTTTTTGTTACCAATATCAGATTCTGAAAATCTAGAACCACAAAAAGACACACCTCAAAACCCGCAACAAACACCTCCAACTCCTCCTTTAGACCATATGGCAACTACACAAGAGGAATTCCTTAATCAGTCAGGGCAAAACACTGCTAAAATAACTAGATTGATTAATAGATTGAAAACATTTGAGCTTGAACATCATTTATCCCTTGCCACTAGCCTAGAAACATTGGCTAGTGGTGCTACTGCAATTTTGAATCAGATTACAAAATGGGGAAACTATAGGGATAGGTGTTGCACTTTTTATGCTTATGGGTTATCATATGATGTAGTGAAAAATAAAAACATAAGTAAAGCACAAATATGTGCTCTTTTTTTAATCCTAGAACTGGTGAGTCCTTACCTCTTAATGCAAAGAGGTTTCCCATACATTGGTGTACCAATGTGCAGATGAAGAGTCTTTTTTTGGAATAGGTAGTGGATGGTCTTTGTCGAACCACCTTGTAATAATTTTGAGGTTCCATTATTTTTTTTGAGGAAAGTATATTGTGAGTTTGTCCTCAATGAGCGGCCTAATTATTTTGATATGAGAGAGTTCCATGGTAGAGGTGGTGGCTCTACCCAAGATAGACTTGGAGCTCGTAGGGTATTAGACGTGCAAAGTCGTCGCCCCCTAGCACCCAAACCCAAGGTGCATGTGATGGCCCTAGTATCCCTGAAAGATTCGATGGAGCTACAGAGTCTTTAGGCGGCCACATCATTGATTGATGTGATCATCCAGCATGGGACATAATTATCACACCCTCTAGGCCCGGACGATGATCCATTAGATGAGGCAGCTGGCACTGGTCAGCCATTGAGCATGTGTGTCCCACTTGCTCAGGCATATGCAAAGGGATGGATGTCGAGGCTAGTGCAGATGGTTCCACGTCCCATCTATGCACGATTTGCGGGAGTAGATGTTAGACCCGCATGACTGAGGATATGGCACTGCTGAATGAATCGATGGACATGTTGCTTGCTAGTCAACCGCAGACACAGGTGTATTAATTTGAATTCATAACATTTTCTTTATTAGTAACTTAAAATTTGTAATTGTAAATGAATTTTCATTTATAGATTGATTTAATTTGAAACAAACAATATGCATTTCAGGATGCAGCAACGGGTGTTAATACACCATCTGATATTCCTCCGACAATTATTGCAGCTGCAACTTCGATGCTTGGGGTATAAATTTTGTAACATGTTAAAATAAAATAGTACTTTGAATTCAAAAAAAATTATAAGATATACTAACTCTCTTTAATGCTTGACAATTTTTTGTTTTGTAGGTGTTGACACGAGACCAAAAGTCCCACATTGATGATGTCATGCTCTCAGTGATCGATTTTGGCCTACAAAGCTATGCGGTATCATATATTCTACACCTTATTTTATGTATTCTTTTGATAGAATATGCAAGTCATTTAATTTTAGATTTGTTAAATTATGTTTAATATTATCTACTAATATCTCGTGTTAATTTTGTTTGTTTTAGGGTACCCCCTCCGTGTCTAGGCCTCATCCTCAACGAAAGAAATCCTCGATGACGCCTAAAGGTGGGAAGAAGGTAATTGAACACATTTTTAATTGTACAATTGTTTGAAAAGGTTGAAATTGTCTTAGTTGGAATATGTAGATTGATTAGTGTTTTTTGTCTATTTTATATACATCGGCCACTGGGCTTTGTCGATTTGTTGAATGCACCTGATTCGCTCGAGATTCGAGAGAGGGTAGAGGTATGTATCTCTACTTTATTTTCTTGATTTGATGATTATATGCATGTGTACATGTGAACTTGTGATAAATTATAATCTTATCATTTTTCATAATGGAAATATCCATAGCCGCTTCATTAATGGTGAGCCCTCCTCTGTGTATTGGAGAAGCATGTCAGGCTCGGGTACACTTTTATATATATATATATATATATATATATATATATATATATATATATCTGTGTGTGTGTGTGTGTGTGTGTGTGTGTGTGTGTGTGTGTGTGTGTGTGTGTGTGTGTGTGTGTGTGTGTGTGTATTGCATTAATTGTATTTAACTTACAATACTTATCATTATATTAATTGTATTTAATCTTTAATCATTTTGTTTGTATAGGTAATAGCCACAACTGCTCCATCAATGGCGAGCACTCCTCAGACTACTGGAGAAGCATCTGAAGCTTCAGTACACTTTTGTTCTCTATATTGTAGATTTTTAGTGTTTTTGATCTATACATGTTAGTACATTGTATTAATTAATTTTAATCTACAATAGGCCCCTACGGGGTTCGACTATAACTTGGATCCTTTCAAGTTTGTGTTCAAGAAAACTCCTAAGACCGACAAGGAGAAGAGAAAGAAGACAATAGATCCTAGATCAATAGATGAGGTAATCTACATTTCAATTGCAAAGAAATTATGGTTAAATGCATAGTTATGTTGATAATTGTGAACTATTTTCTACAAAAGGATTCTAACTTGGGTTTTGAATTGTGGTTGTGCAACCATCTACAGAGTCGCGTACTACATCAAAGAGGCTCAATTTTGATGATCCACGACAAGTATATGATCATATAGTGTTAGTTGTGGTCATTGAATGACCAATACATGTAGATATATTCTACATTTTTATTGTATATCGATTTGGACATGGTATATGCCACATTTTTGTAAAACTTGTATTGACTTGGCATATATGCCTTTTTTTATATATATAAATGTTGATATTCGATCCAATAAATGTGTATTATGTTCATTATTGTGCATTTCGTTGATATTGATAGGCATATTCGATACATACATAATTTGTTCATTGTGTTGCTTATTGTGCATTTTGATATATATAAATGATTATTTATAAAGAATTTGTTCGGTGTATTTGGTCGCTGCCCTTTTATAAAGTTAAATGAATATTTGCCTATGTAATCAACAATATGAATATAAACAATAAAAATATATGATATAAAGCATTGCAATTATGGAATATGATTTGATAAGATTTGTAAAATATTCAATTAACCCTACAAAACTTCTTATGTCAATCAAAATGAAATTCAATGGTAATAGTCAGATTCGATCCGTGGTAATGATCACTGGATGCTTTTGATTCCTTTTGTCAATTTTTGGTTTTTGTCATGTTTTCCATTTGTTTTATCTAAATAAGGTGATTTGGGATCATTAATGATCATTTGAAATCATTTGTGAAAGTTTGGTGTCATTTGGATAAAAGATGTAAAAGTTGCTCAGTTGTTGTCAAAGTTTCTTCATGGGCACAAATCAACATCACGAGCATGTCCAAGTGGGTAGTTTTACACTAGGCATGCTCTTGCTATTCCTCCCAATGCACCAAGCGTCGAGATCCATACCCTATCGGTGTGATCTCTCGAGTGCCCTGAGTCCAAAAAATTGTCAAACTTTGACAAAATGTTTCTCGCAATATAGGATGCATATGATCAATCTGTTTGAACCTATAGGGTCATGTGAGTCTCGTCTACAATGACCTATCTCGGTTTTTGACGACTCAGAGCCATTTTCAAATGGTAGAGTTTTTTCACCTGTTATGAAAATCGTTAGTGGCATGCAATGCAAAGTTGCAAGATAGGCTAGATTTGATCTCGTTCATTGTGGGCGCAAACCAACATCACGAGAGCGTCTGGGTGAGAAGGTTCACGCTAGGCATTCTACCATTGTGCCTCCCAAGGCGCCCGAACGTCAAGAGTCATACCCTACTGACGCGATCTCTTAAGTGCCTTGAGTCCAAAAAATTGTCAAACTTTGACGGACTGTTTCTCGCAATCCAGGATGTATATGATCAATCCGTTTGAACCTATAGGATCATGTGAGGCTCATCTACAATGACCTATCTTGGTTTTTGACGAATCAGAGCCATTTTCAAATGGTAGCATTTTTTCGCTACTGTAAAAATCGTCAGTGGCATGCAATGCAAAGTTGCAAGATAGGCTAGATTTAATTTCATTCGTCGTGGGCACAAACCAACATCACAAGCATGTCCAGGTGGGAATTTTTACACTAGGAATGCTCCGTTTGTGCCTCCCAAGGTGCTAGAACGTCGAGAGCCATACCCTACCGACGCGATCTCTTAAGTGCCCTAAGTCCAAAAAATTGTCAAACTCTGACAGACTATTTCTCGCAATCCAGGATGCATATGATTGATCCTTTTGATCCTATAGGGTCATGTGAGGCTCGTCTACAATGACCTATCTCAATTTCTGACGACTCGGAGCCATTTTCAAATGGTAGCATTTTTTCACCTGCTACAAAAATCGTCAATGGCATGTAGTGCAAAGTTGCAAGATAGGCTAGATTTGATTCCATTCGTCATGGGCACAAACCAACATCACGAGCACGTCTGGGTGGGCACATTTATGCTAGGCACGTATACAATGACCTATCTCAATTATCTTCTTGGTCATCCCAAAATGCTTGTCAGACGTTTATAATCATGTTGCTATCATGGCGCCCTCTGCAAGCCCATTCCTAACAAACCATTCTAATATGAGGGTGAAATAGAATAGAGAGAAAGAGGGAGAAGGAAGACAAGCAACAAATTGCTAGCTCTCCTCCATTCTCACTATGTCTCTCCAAAGGGTTTTTTCTCTCGTCCGAGCCAAAAAGAAGCCTTTTTCTCTTCTTGCCTACTTCAAACAATGAAAATGCCTAATTTTTGCTGTCCTCCCTAAATCCCCAATAGGATAAATTCGTGCAAATGGCATCAGCAACTAATGTGCATTCACAAGCTTTAGGGCTAATGCTATAGTCGTGGCTCATACACCTTTAAAAGTCTCCCTTCCCAAGTTCTCTAACTGCAAACCCACCACAAGAAAAGCCAAAACTCCCACATCCAAACGTGGCCTATCTCAATGCCAAAACCAACCCATCTTATCACATCACATAAACTCAAAACCCTTAAGATATTCAAAAAATAGTCACAAAACATAGTCACATATATTCAAATAACATTTTATAAATCATCTCATGGGCTTTTATACAAAATTTGGCATTTAAATATGTGTGAATCAGCTCATCACCATTTAAATATACAAAATTTGGTTTTTAAATATGTGTGAATAAGCTCATCATCATTTAAATATACAAAATTTGGCATTTAAATATGTGTGAATCAACTCATCGCCATTTAAATATATAAAATTTGGCATCTAAATATGTACAAATCAGCTCATGACCATTTAAATATACAAAATTATGCCCCTAAATATGTACAAATCAGCTAATGGGCATTTATATATACAAAAAATGAATATAGAACAATTCACCGACAATATATATAAAATTATAAAAATCATTCTACCCTGAACCGTGGAATCAATCAAGTGAGCCTTCCAGATCGGCTCTGACCCGTATTGTGTCACGTATTGTCTCGTGGTTAAATTCACGAACTTTCCATAAAATATTGTTATGAGGTCTACCACGATACTTAAATGAATATTTGTTGCAACAACAAGGTTAGAGAAATGAAGAATATGTTTGTGTGTTTCAAAATCCTCGAATAACCAACCATCAAAATTCTTGATAGGGTATCTCCTAAGCCATGTGCATGTCATGACAATGGACCCTATTGGATACTCAATACCCTCTCCATCAATGATTGTGGTTGTTAATTTTCTCTTAGGCTCAATACAACGACACAAAAAGTAATTTGTTCCTTCTTCATTGTTCTCTTCTACAACAACTGTGTACACATGACCTGCATATTATAGAATGATAATTAATACCAAAAATAATGTTTGATGTAACAAAATGAGCCAAAAAAATTCTTGCAATAAAATTTACCCGAAAAATCACCTGGTTCCACTAGGTCGGATACAACATTGAAATTAACTGATGCTTCCATTTGGTTCAATTGCAGAGATTTGGGAATTTGATAGGTATCAATGGGAAGCAATGGTCTACAAGACCATTTGTCAACCCACTCTTGTGATTCGCATTCTTTCCACAAAAAATACATACATGAAGAGCAAAAACATACAATTTGTCTAGTATAAATTACTGGTGAACTTGCATTTGACCTTCAAAATGAGTGCATGTCACTAGATCCTGCAACTGTACAACAATCTTAATAGTTTTCAATGTCAGAATCAGTGATCAACCAAAAATATTTGTAAACCATTGATGTGCCTGCATTACCTAGTCACATTGTAGAGTTACACCATCGCACAATTGTTGCTGCATCTGTCAACTTAGCGCCACCTTCGTACTTCAATTCTTCTCTAGCTAAGCCTCTTTTTATGCATTCTCCTCCACCATCATACTCTCCCTTTCTATGTCCAACCTCAGTGAAATTCTAAAAATGTTGTACACCGCTTGTCACATGCATCCTACTCAACCAATAGAACATCCTTGCATTTTTTAATTGCGAGGTGCAATTATCTGACCATATTATGTGTTTCTTGTATCATATGTTCCTTTCCCTTAAAGTACCATAGAAAAATTTAAAGCATCCTTGCACAAACTCTGACGAATGTGTATGATTGTCACTTATGTAGAAGTGATACTCTCTTACAACCTTTCTATCCTCCTATGTGCTATCATCTGCATGCATGAATGCTATGTGTACAAAAATAGAAACTTGTGTAGAATAGTAATACATAGATTGCACTTCATTTTGAGGTTGTAGTGTATAATTCTCAGCAAAATCAACTATAGGGACAATGGTACCAAGACGAAATGTGTCCTTTATATAACTAGTTTCTCTTTAAACGTTCTCATAAAATCAGCTACGCATATATCATTTTTCACTAACTCACATTTCTTTAATTCTTTTCCATCTTTAACCTCATATGTCACTATCTTGTACTTTCCAAAAAATACTAGTTTCTTACCAATTTCATGTGTTCTATCCTAATGTAGACATCTAGGAAAATGTTGCAAACCACCACATGTAGCACAAGAACCTTTCAAACGCATCATCTTATAATAAATACAACCATCATCTCTTTTACATAACACACTTGAAATAAATTCACTTGGTGACTTAGGAGGTGGTTGTATATTGCATTCCTACAAAATATCATTAGTGTGCAAAGTACAACATATATGATGACGATAAATAACATTGTGCATGGAAAATTCAATATGCATCCTACAACAACACGTGGTGCGTACATGATTAATCTTAACATAAACAGGTTTTGCCATTTCAAAAAATATTTGACTAATTCTTATTTGAGAAAACTTTTGAAGGAATCTTTCATAAAATTTTGTTTGAGTCATATCAAAATAGTGTTTGGCATGCAACTCATGATTTCTAGATCCAATTCGCCTTCTAACAACATCTCTTTGGTTAGGTGAAACCCTTGTGTTGTCGTGCCAAAAAGTTTCAATTAATGTTCTTAGTACATGAACAACAACCTTGTCTTTGTGTGGTAGTCTACCCGGGAATGCCCAAAGAGAATTATTGTTAGGATCCTCTATTTTCTCCCGCCTATCTAATGTTTTAGATAATGTTGTTCTACTTATGTTTAATGACTTACTTGTTTTTCTTATCAAACAATCTTTTTTAATTTTCTCTCTCATTATGGTTGATGTAATAACACGTCTAGTAACATTAGAATCTTTAGTACATGATTTTGAACCAATAGCTTGATATGCATCAACTAAATTTCTCACAATAGTTCTTTCGCTATTACTTTATGATGATCTTAGGCCTAGAATTTTCATTGTCTCTCTAAAATTCAAATTTTTAATCATTTCAACAATTAATTGGCATCTTGCAGTTTGATTTAAGTTTTCAAAATAGTTTTTCCATATTATTTTAACCATTCTCCTACAACTTTGTTCATTCATTTTATCAAGAATTGGCTTCAAAATATTCTCATCAATGTCAATTAGATACTTTGGTTTCCTACGAATGATTCTGGGAGGTGTTAACATCAGTGGATTGTGTGCATTAGGTACATTCATCGCATCAAATAGAGACGGTGTATGCTCATCATTGCGTGCATTACATACTTTTGATCTACTTATCCAAATTTTAAAAACTTTATATATTATTGTATTGCACTTGATTCTTTACAATTTAAAAAAAAATTTACATTTTCGATTGTTTTGGTGCAAGTTATGCTTTGCACACGAACAGGTACCTAATTTGTGCTTGATTGGAAAAATCATAAAAAAACAAATACTCGATAAAAAATTACAAAAAAATACACAAATTCTAGTGCTCACTCTTACCTATCTTTCTGTCAAAGGACTAAATCTAACTATGAATTTTTTAATGCGCATGTCAAACACTATGTTATGTTTATCAGAAAAAAAATCAGAGTCTATTTTTCGGGCACGAAGGATTTGACCCCCTTAATATTATCCAATTTTGAAAAAAAAATAGTATTTTGAAAACTAGATTCAGAGTACTACAATCTTTGTTCTTTGAGTATCTTCATTTCTTAAGTGGACGGCTCTCAACTTTCTCCTCCAAGTTTAGGTTTAGCTGATTTCAGAAGAAAAAAAAGTGTCCACTTATACCCCCCTTTTTGCACACCATCTTGGTGCACTTACCCTGGAGTTGTACCCCTTCTTGGTTTATTTTCCGTCTTTGGGTTGTTTTTAAACTTTTGATAGCCTTTTGGCTATGTAAAGGGCCAGCGCCCTAGTTAACGTTGTTTTATTAATCATAAACATACCCATGCAACAAGCTGACTAAAAAAATGTCAAACAACATACATACATACATACATACATACATACATACATGCATACATACATGCATACATATATCCCAATAAAAGGTCATCCATGACTCCCACATAGTTAAACTACACATTGTAAAACTCCATATAAGAAAATATTTTATACTATTAATTTCAACATATTTTATATTTGCTAAAAAAATTTATCAATATATGCGTCAGCTATTATTATTTTAAAATATAATACATATATTCACAAAAAAATGGTAGAAGAACATAAGGTTGTTATTGTGAGGATACATTTATTACTGAGAGGGGGTGTGAATCAGTAATAACAATAAACTGAAATCTTTTATGAAAATACTTCTCAAAAACAGTGCATAACCAATACTAGTAACTATTCAATCAATCACTTAAAACAGATTTACCAAACTACTCATTCATGTGTTCATCAACAGGTAAGCAATGTAATGATATCAAATCCACACATAAACAAATCACCCACCATATGAACACAAATATTTTTCACGTGGAAACCCAAATGGAAAAAACTACGATGGGAATCGGTACCCACAAAATTTGCACTCTTTCGGAATGCACCCTATTAAAAGCCTAGCCCAGTTAGGAGCTTTACAATCATGCCTGGTTAAGAGAAGACCCTGTTAAGAGTCACCCGGTGAAGGGATTTTAACCTCAACCCTGTTAGGAGCTTTGCCCTATTAGGAGTAACCTTGCTAAAGGATTTAAACTCAAGTTAATAAGCCACCCGATGAAGGGATTTACATTATCAAGTCTGTTAGGACCTACCTAGTTAAGGGATTTTAATATTGTTGTAACTGTTAAGGAATAACAGGTAAATGACCTGATCAAAACACTCTCTTCTTACTAGTACAGATCCATTTCAGCTCCAATCTACTTCACACATGAGGACATCTCAATCTGGTTCGACACACTCTCCTTCTCTGATCACCGACACAAAATCTCATCTCAAACTCGACCTAAATACACTTTTCAACTAGGTCAGGTATATAACCCTCACAATAATGAATTTGCATCATAGATCATATCAAATCATTACAAATCATTACAGTTCATCATACAGATCATTACAACAAATTTCAAGACAATTACAATCGTTGAATGATCATAACACATCACCACACATAGATTTGATAAGTTGTCAAACCCTTAACACATTTTGCTAAGCACTTCGTTGTTTCCCAAGAAATTCGCTCCTTGATCATGCTCAAACAACATCTTATCCATTCACATGGATTCTGACATGTCACCACTAAGATAAGATCATGAAAAGATCTATTGCCAAACCATAAAACATCACCGGTTAAAGATCTTGTCACTGATTCTCAAACCCTACGCTGAATATACAACAATCAATTACAAACATGACTTTCGGTTCTCCAAACATGATGTGGTTCCAATCATAGAATCATTATAATGTCATAAGCATACATTCCAAACCGCAACACCTAACTCAACACGTATCTCTACCGCAACCATCTCCTTCTCAGTTCTTAGCAAACATTCAATTACCGATTAGGCTTAGATAACTTAAAGATGATATAACAAACATAAAAAAACATGGTTGCCATCAATGACAACACAAATAACTGATCATAAAGCATCATATCATAATTATATCATCACCAACAGTCCATCAATATATCATCATCATCATTTATCAGTACATCATCATCTCCATCAGTTATGTTAACATGTCAACATTCTCCCCCTTTGGCATTCATGGCAACACTAAAAGAATCAACTGATGACAAATACCAGGAACTCAACATGTCATGTTGTACTGATCTGTGCTTCACTTGATCTTCTCCTCCTTTGCATTACTTCTCCCCATCATTGTTCTTCTCCCCCTTTGATAGCAATGACAAAGGTGCAAAGGCATCTTTTGTCTTCATTTCTACTGCTCCCCCTAAGGAGTAGCCCACTTCTCATCAATCCATAGTGAAATATATTCAAGAATTCCACTATATTGATGCATCACATCTTCTTAGTTGACCTTAGATAGGGGTATAACCCCTAACTTACCTCTAATATATTCAAAGGTAGCCTTTGGTAATGGCTTAGTAAATATGTCAGCCAACTGCTCCTTACTTGACACATGCTCCAATCTCACTTTCTTTTCTTGCACTCTTTCTCTCAGAAAATGATACTTCAATTCAATATGTTTAGTCCTAGCATTCACTACCGGGTTCTTAGAAATGTTTATAGCACTTGTGTTATCACAGTATATGGTCATCGGTTCTGTCATATCCTCCTTGAATCCTTCCAAGACATGTCTCATCCATATAGCTTGTGTACAATTCATGGATGCAGCTACATACTTTGTGTCTGTTGTAGACTGAGATATATAACTTTGTTTCTTATTGGTCCAAGATACCAGTCTACCACCTAGAAAGAATGCTCCACCTGTTGTTCTTTTCCGGTCATCTACATTTCCCACCCAATCTGCATCAGTGAATACCTGGATATTCACTTCATTGTTGTCATATGTGTCTCCTTATGTCTCTTCTGAAATCTTGCTACTAAACCAACTGCATGAGCAAATCCTGTCTATTATGAACAACATAATGAAGTTTCCCAATCATAGATCTGTATTCCTTCTCATCCACTGAGGGTGAATCACCTTCTTTTGACAATCTGCAACCTGTAACCATAGGTGTTCCAACCGGTTTAATGTCTTCCATTCCAAAGGTCTTTAACACTTCCTTCACATACATAGATTAACTGATAAAAATTCCACCTTCCAGTTGTTGGACCTGCAAACCAATGAAATTTTATATCTCACTTATCAGAGACATCTCAAACTCTTCCTTCATCTCATCTGCAAAAGTCATCCACATCATCATTTCCTCCAAATATGGTCATCAACAAATACTTCTGCAATGAACATCTTGTCTTCTTCAGTCTTCAAATAAATATTGTTGTCCTCACTGGTTCTCTGAAATCCTATCTTTATCAAATGTGTATGAAGTCTTTCATACCATGCCCTTGGTGCTTTCTTTAATCCATATAATGCTTTAGGCAGTTTGCATACCATATCCTTATCTTCTAACAATGCAAACCCATCTAGTTGTTCAATATACACCTCTTCTTCAAGAATACCATTCAGAAATGTTGACTTTACATCCATTTGGTAAACTTGGAAGCCTTTAAATGCTGCAAATGCAAGTAGCATCCTAACTCCTTCAAGTCTAGCAATCGGTGCAAAGGTCTCTCCATAATCTTCACCTTCTTCTTGTGCATACCCTTTGTAAACTAGTCTTACATTATTCCTAACAAATTCTCCTTATTCATTCAACTTGTTTCTAAATACCCACTTTGTACCAATCACATTTGTATCATCAGGTCTAGGAACAAGTGACCAAGTATTGTTTTTCTCAATTTGGTCAAGCTCTTCATTCATTTCCTTTAACCAATCATCATCCTTAAGAGCTTCTCTCACTGTCTTTGGTTCAAATGTGGAAATCAGACAAGAGATTTCTTTGATTTTTCTTCTAGTCTGCACTCCAGCATTCTTGTCACCTATTATCTGGTCTTTAGAATGATTTAACCTTACATACCTAGGTATAACCTATTCCGGTGAAGTAACCTCTTCTTGTTCTTCATCTTCTTTATCTTCTACCTGTTGAGCATCTTCGTCCACACTTTTTTTCTCACAATTAATCTGAATCTTCAATTCAGTAATCACTATCTTTGATGCAGAGATTCTTGGAGTTGCTCTCAATCACCTAGTTGCCTTTCTTGTTCTCTCCAACCTTCTAACTCCTCAAGCCCATCCAATGGTACTTGGTAAGGGTTCTGCTAGTTAGACCTCCAAGGCCTAATCCACTTTGGCTTGCCTCCAAGGTATAGCCACAAATGTTTTACAACAACACTTTCTTATTGAGGATTCCACCTCAATCCCTATCACACCTTCCCAACGCTCCAACAACCTCTGCAAAGGATCTTTAACAACAATCTTGTTCCATGAGTGTAAATAAAGTTGACACAGTGTCTTATGTGTCTTCTAAGAGTTTTATCACCTTTAAACCCATTTCCAAACCTTCTCAAGCTCACTTTGTCTATACCGGGCTCAAACAAACCTAATTCAATTAGGCCTCCTTTTACTGTTTTCAAGGCTTAAGTTCACATCTACCCATACAAGGCCTCAAACAAATTACATTTATGAGTACCCTTTTCCTAGTTACATATAATATTGTAGAATGGCATTTGGGTTCTCCGTACACATGGGGTTTCTAGAACTCTCCTATTTTTAAGGGTTTTAGGGCTACCTGGGTGACTTGCAAACTTGGCCTTAGAAAGCTTCACCAGTCAAAATATCTGCACAAACTAATCATGGATTCTTAAAGGGAATTCAATGGGATCTCCAAACATGTATCAACTATTTCTTTACCAATCCATGTGTTCTTTGAAAACGCACATCTTTTGTTGTCCTAGTCTCACCAACTCCTAGTTGTGAGCCTAGGGTATCATTGTAAAACCACCAAAAAGGTCTGCAAATCCAAAAAACCTACACTAAACATATTTATAGACCCTGACCTAGCATTCCATTGGATTGCAACCAGTACCATTAGTGGGTGCTCAGGTTAGAGCCATTTATTACTTAAACCCTAGCCTACAAGGGTTTTGTACCTAGTTCACAGAGAATGGTTTGAATCTCTGCAACCAGACACAATCAAACCTTGAAATCTACCTTGATGGAAAGTAGATTCACCAATCCTTCATTCCCTGTAAATAGGTTCCTTTGACAAGTTCGTACTGGACCGTACAACACAACAAAAAACAAGGAAAATAGTGAAAGCGGTGTAAAAACAAGGTTTTTCCTTACAAACAAAACTTGCTCTGCATTCCAAACTCTTCCAACTTGTACAATGATGTTGTCTTTGGAGTTTAACATCATGATGTAGTTGGTTAGAACAAACTTCTTCACTGCCAACAACATAAAGTGCAACTTTTTGCAATGTTGCAAATGTTGCTTAGCATTTTTACATCTTTTTTATCCTTAGGATGCAACCTTGCACTCAAGTGTACTCCAAGGCTCCAAAGGCCCTCTATGCATCCTAGGAGACCTAAAATAATGAATTACACCCTTATTACATGATGACTCTATTTTTAGATTAGTACACCTTTGAACAACATCAACATTACATCTTTCTAGGATATCAACATCTTGAACACAACAAAAGCTTTGACAACTCAACCATGACTTCATTAAGTCCCAAATGGTTGGTCCACTTATTACAACATGAAATACAACATAAAATACTTAAGAAAAAACCAAAATTTGCATGGAGTGATAGGTGCCCTGCACCATACTCCCTTGGGACAAAGAACTCTGAGAGTCCGTTGAGTTAAGAGGTCTGTAATTTCCACACCATGCTGAAGTATATCTGATTTTGACATCCACATAGCATCTAATTAACCCTGCCTACTTTACAAGATAATTCTTGTATACTCCTTTCCTTGTCTTCTTTATTACCTTGGTGTCCAAGATACTTTCCAACTTGACTGGTTGTCTTGGTGGCAAATCTCTCACCCAATCTTCAGTACCCTGTGATGAAGTGTCCAACTGATGTGTTTGTAATTCTCCCTTGTATGGATAGAGATTACATACATTAAAGATAGGAGAAATACCCAAGGTGGGAGGGAGTTCAACTTCATATGCAATCTGATCATATTTATGCACCACCTTGAGAGGCCCAATCTTCTTCATCAATGGCTTAGTAGGCTGCCCTTTTAGAAGTCTCTATTTCCTTAGGTATGCTAGGACCAAATCTCCAATCTTAAATTGCACATTCCTTCTTGTTTTATCAGCATTCATCTTATACTTCTCAGACTTTTGTTGTAAGGTTTGTCTTACCTTATCATGCACTTCTTTGATTCCTTCTACAAAATTATCACCTTGTGCACTCTTAGGTGTCATAGAATTGAGATCCTTGAGCTCTAGTATGCCACTAGGATGAAAACCATACACTATTTCAAAGGGACTTTTACCTATACTTCAGTTAACTGAGTCAATGTATGCATATTTTGCCTGGCCGATTACCAAATCCCAAGTCTGCCCATGTTGTTTGGTGAGGCATCTTAGTAGATTACCCAAGGATCTGTTTACTACCTCTATCTGACCATCTGATTGAGGATGGTAGGCAGATGAAAAAGATAATTTTGTGCCCAACTTTCTCCAAAGTGTTCTCCAAAAGTGGCATAATAACTTTACATCTCTATCACCGACTATGCTGATTGGAAGGCCATGAATTCTAACTATCTCTTTGAAGAAGAGTCCTGCAATGTAGGTGGCATCATTGGTGCTTTTTCAAGGTATAAAATGTGTCATCTTGCTGAACCTATCAACCACTACATACACACTATCAAATCCCCTTGGAGTTCTTGGTAAGCCTAACACAAAATCCATGCTTAAACATTCCCAAGGCCTCTCAGGTATGACCAAAGGTTGGTACAAACCTACATTACTTGATGAACCTTTTTCTCTTTGGAAAATTGCACATTGTTCTACAAACCTTATCACTTATGAATGCAAATTGGGCCAATGGTAAAACCTATTAACCTACTCCATAGTTTTATCTATGCCAAAATGACCTCCTAGACCTCCTTGATGCTTTTATTGAATAATGTTTTGTCTCATAGAGCATTGGGGAATGCAAAGAAGGTGTTCTTTGAACAACAAACCCTCTCGTATCATATACTCTAAATAAGAAACATGTGAGGTGCTAGAAAAATCAAAGCAAACAACATATATCTCAGCAAAGTCTTTATCATCCTTGTAGAGGTCTTTTAACTCATTCAATCCCACACTTTGCAATTGTATCTCCTACATAGTCATGACTCTCCTACTTAATGCATCAGCTACCTTGTTTGTAGTGCCCTTTTTGTGCTTGATAGTGAAGGTGTAGGATTGTAAGTATTCAACCCACTTTAGGTGTCTTTGATTCAATTTCTCTTGCCCATTAAGGAAACTAAGGGCATGGTTGTTGGTATAAACTACAAACTCTTTGGGTAGCAAGTAATGATGCCACTTCTTCAATTATTGCACCATGGCATACAACTCCAAATCATATGTGGAGTATCTTTTCTTGGCTTCATTCAATTTATCTGAAAATAATGCTATAGGATGATCTCCTTGACTCAAAATGGCCCCTATTGCCCTTTGGCTAGCATCACACTCTACTATAAACAACTGACTGAAATCAAGCAATCTAAGGGTTGGCAACTCTTCTATCTTAGCTTTCAACAATTCAAATCCCTTATTGGCTTCCTCTGTCCACTTAAATTGACATTTAATCCCCCCTTTAATGGTGTTAAGGATAGGAGCACAAACATGGCTAAAGTTTCTCACAAACTTCCTATAAAAAGATGTCATTCCATGAAAACTTCTAACATCACTTATGCTCCTAGGTGTAGGCCAATTAAGTATTGCCTCTACTTTACTTGGATCCATCTTTAAACAACCTTGTGAAATGACAGAACCAAGGTAAACTAACTCTATTTTCAAGAACTCACATTTTTCAAGGTTGATTTTGAGTTGGTCCTCCTTCAACTTCTTCACAACCATTTCCACATGCTTAAGGTGTTTCTGCTTGGACCTGTTGAAGACCAAAATATCATCAGGATACACAATAACAAACTTGCCAATAAACTCAACTAAGATGTCATTCATGAGCCTTTGAAAGGTACTAGGTGCATTGGTGAGGCCAAAAGGCATCACCAACCACTCATATAGGCCTGAATTGGTTCTAAATGGTGTCTTCCATTCATCACCAGGTCTAATTCTTATCTGATGATAACCAGATTTCAAGTCCACCTTTGTGAAGTATCATGCTTCACCTAGATTGTCCAATAGGTCCTCTATCCTTGGCATGGGAAATCGGTATCTTATGGTGATCTTATTTATTGCTCTTGAGTCAGTGCACATCCTCCATTTTCCTCCTTTTTTAGGCACTAGAATGATGGGAACATCACAAGGACTCAAACTCTTTTTAATAAACCCTTTGTCTAAGAGTTCTTGCACTTGTTTGGCAATCTCCTCATTTTGGCTAGGTGTCATTTTATAAGCAGCTTTGTTAGACATATTTGCCCTTGGTATCAAGTCTATTTGGTGATTAACATCCCTCATTTGAGGAAAAGAATTAGGCATATCATCTCCTATAACCTCTGTATATTGCTTTAATAAACCTTGCACTTCTTGAGGCACTTCACTCATTGGATCTGCCTTAGCTTCATCTTTAGGCTTTAACACAATAGCATATCCCTAATTACCTTCTTGTTTTAACACTTTAAGGAACTCTTTGCCACTCATCAACATAACACTAAACCCTACTTGTTTTTCCTCCTTTGGATCAGGTAATGGATCCATTTGATACTTTTTACCATTCTTGGTGATGAGATAACTATTATTTTCTCCATCATGACAGGCTTTCACATCATATTGCCATGGACGGCCCAAGAGAAGATGACAAACATTCATAGGCAATATATCACATAGAAGTTTGTCTTTGTATTCACCAATTTAAAAGTCCACCCATGCTTGTTCATCAACTAAGACATGTTGACCCCGGTTGAGCCATGATACCTTATAGGGAGTGAGATGAGGCAATCTTTTCAGTTTGAGCTTATCCACCATTTCAACTGAGACAATATTCTTTGTGGAACCTTAATCCATAATCACCTTATAAATTTTGTCATGTGACTTACAAGTGGTCCTAAATAGACTTTTCCTTTGTGGTGACTCTTGAGCTTTGGGTATCTTTAACATTGTTCTTCTCGTCATCAAATTTTCCCCATCTGTCACTAGCCCTACCTTGCTGATTGGAGAGGTCACACTTTAAGTATCCTCTTCTTGCACTAGCTGAGTCCTTCTCTCACTCATGTATGAACTTGATGAACTTGAGACTTTTATCGGGAACCTGCTCATGGTATGTCCAACTTGGTTGCAGTGGTAACACCTATTGGTGAAGACTATATTTCCTCTCCCTAAGCTTCCAAACCTGCCTCTAAAATTGCTTCTCCCTCTAAAGGATCCTCTATATGTCCCTCTTTGAGAGTCCCCACTTCCTTCTTGGTTTTGATGCTCTTCATTCTTGAAGCACTCTGCCCTCTACCAAAGGTTCCTCTACCCCTGAAGTTCTTACCACCTATATGCTTCTGATTTTGCTCACTTCTCCTTTTGATCTTTTCCTCTGCCCTTAATGCCAACTGAAAACACTTGTGAATAGTGTCTGGTGTGAGGATGCTTATTTCATCTTGTATGTTTTGCCTAAGATCATTCATGTATCTGGCCAATTTCTCCACTTCATTCTCATGTTTCTTAGCCCTTAAACCTAGTTTGTGAATTCCTCAGTGTATGCATTGACATCTAGTTCCCTTTGTTTCAAATTTTGCAGACTCTTGTGGATTTGAACTTCATAATCCCCTGGTAGGAATTGAGCTTTAATCCTTATCTTCATATGCTCCCATTAAGTTATCTTTTTCTTACCTACTTGTACCCTTTCTTCTTGCATTATGTTCCACCAAACTAGGGCCGATCCCCTCAATCTTGACTTGGCTACATTTACTCTTTTCTCCTCTGCTACCTCCTTATAACAAAAATTATTATTCAATGCTTCTATCCAATCTAATAACTCCTCTCCATTAAGATTTCCTCCATAGGTGGGTAATCCATACAAATTATCCTTGGAGATAGATTTGACTGCATCCAAGAATAGTTTTTGGTCTTGAGGCATTGCTACTGTTGTCTAGTCCTCCTCATCTTCCACTTCTTCATCTGTCTCATCTCCCCATTTTTTCTTAACCTTCTCCTTCTCCTTCTGGGCATCTCGGGTCCCTTTATTTTCTCCCTGAGCCTTCAATTCTTCTAACATCTCTGTCACCATCTGTCGGATGGCTTCTAGAGTCATTGCCTTTGGAGGCATTGAACTTGCTTTTGATTCCAAAAAGTCTGGCATACACCAATGCTTCAAAGGGTGCCTCTGATACCACTCTTATGCAGAGATTCTTGGAGTTGCTCTTAGTCACCTAGTTGTCTTTCTTGTTCTCTTCAACCTTCTAACTCCTCAAGCCCATCCAATGGTACTTGGTAAGGGTTTTTCTAATTAGACCTCCAAGGCCTAATCCACTTTTTCTTTCCTCCAACGTATAGCCACAAATGTTTTACAACACTTTCCTATTGAGGATTTCACCTCAATCCCTATCACACCTTCCCAATGCTCCAACAATCTTTGCAAAGGATCTTTAACCACAAACTTGTTCCATGAGTGTAAATGAAGTTGACATAGTGTCTTTGGTGTCTTCTAAGGGTTTGATCACCTTTAAGCCCATTTCCAAACCTTCTCAAGCTCACTTTGTCTATACCAGGCTCCAAACAGACCTAATTCAATTAGGCCTCCTTTTACTGTTTTTGGGGCTTAAGTTCACATCTACCCACAAAAGGCCCCAAACAAATTACATTTATGAGTACCCTTTTCCTAGTTACATATAATATTGTAGAATGGCATTTGGGTTCTCCGTACACATGAGGTTTCTAGAACTATCCTATTTTTAAGGGTTTTAGGGCTACCTGGGTGACTTGCAAACTTGGCCTTAGAAAGCTTCACCAGTCAAAATCTCTGCACAAACTAATCATGGATTCTTAAATGGAATTCAATGGGATCTCCAAAAATGTATCAAATTTTTCTTTACCAATCCATGTGTTCTCTAAAAACGCACATCTTTTGTTGTCCTAGTCTCACCGACTCCTAGTTGTGAGCCTAGGGTATCATTGTAAAACCACCAAAAAGGTCTGCAAATCCAAAAAACCTACACTAAACATATTTATAGACCCTAACCTAGCATTCCATTGGATTGCAACCAGTACCATCAGTGGGTGCTCAGGTTAGAGCCATTTATTGCTTAAACCCTAGCCTACAAGGGTTTTGTACCTAGTTCACAGAGAATGGTTTGAATCATTGCAACCAGACACAATCAAACCTTGAAATATACCTTGATGGAAAGTAGATTCACCATTCCTTCATGCCCTACAGGTAGGTTCCTCTGACAAGTCCGTATTGGACCATACAACACAACAAAAAACAAGGAAAACAGTGAAAGCGGTGTAAAAATAAGGTTTTCCTTACAAACAAAACTTGCTATGCATTCCAAACTCTTCCAACTTGTACAATGATGTTGTCTTTGGCTTTTAACATCATGATTCATTTGGTTAGAACCAACTTCTTCATCGCCAACAACATAAAGTGCAACTTTTTGCAATGTTGCAAATGTTGCTTATCATTTTTACATCTTTTTAATCTTTAGGATGCAACCTTGCACTCAAGTGTACTCCAAGGCTCCAAAGGCCCTCTATGCATCCTAGGAGACCTAAAAAAATTCATTACACCCTTATTACATGATGACTCTATTTTTAGAGCAGTGCACCTGTGAACAACATCAGCATTACATCTTTCTAGGATATCAACATCATGAACACAACAAAAGCTTGGACAACTCAACCATGACTTCATTAAGTCTCAAATGGTTGGTCCACTTATTACAACATGAAACACAATATAAAGGACTTAAGAACAAACCAAAATTTGCATGGAGTGATAGGTTCCCTACACCAATCTTCTTTTCCTCAACTTCATCAAACTTACCAATAACATCAGATTTCTTCGCAACTAGGGTTTCCAGTCTGAACCCTCTTCCACAATTTTCACAATCCACTATCAATTTCATCAAAGTATCAATCAAAAGTTCTTCTATGTTTATGTTACTCTCCAGATGTGCTCTCAAAAATGCTAAGTGAAACATGAGACTATCAAACATATTTTTATTTGTCTTTTGCTAATCCGATTGAACATACCCTAATCACCATTCAACTTTAAAACTTGATGTCGGCACACATATCACATTCAATTAATCGGTTTAAGATGTAACTAGTTCAAAATCACTCTGTAACATCATATAGTATCAAAGTATACATATTTGACTTACCGCACACTATTTTGAGGGTCTAGAAATCGATCTAACAATATGTTCCCCCGAAGCTTCATCATAGCTTAGTTTACCGGTGAAGGATTCTCCACACTAGGTGAAGAATTGGAGTCCTCTCATGGTTTCTCCTCACTTTTCTTCTTCCATGTCCTATTCATCTCACTTCTAGTTTCTTCCACATCTACCATCTTCTTTCCTTTCCAGTCAACAAACTGATTAACCAGTTTGTTCATTCTAGCTCTACAAAACTTTGCAAGGTGTCTCGGTTTGTGACAATAGAAACATGCCATTCCAGATGCGCTCTAGGGTCCAGCATTGCCTCTACCAGTTCTTCTTCGAAAATTCATAGCTACATGACCATAGTTGTGATAGATTGAACATGTCACATTTCATCTATTCTCCATTTCATATGGACTAGACCGGTTTACATAAAGTCTCTGCCAAGTAGGGTTCCTCTAGTCATTGTAAGATCTCTACCAAGTAGGGTTTCTCCGGTCATAGTATGATCTCTCACATTCACCATTAGGCCTCTGACCCATGTAAGATCTCAGATTGTTCACTCTTGACCTGCACTCAACAACTCTATGCCCATACTTGTTGCAATTGAAGCAATATCCATTAAAAGTTCTAGGCTTATATCCTTCATATGCATTAGGTTTATATCCATCAAAAGTATTGGATCTACTTCTACAAACATTAGCAGTTTGACCTACCTTATGACAGTTAAAACATACTAGTTTGTAGTTACTCTTACCAATGTTCTTCTTTTTGGTCTTTGGTGCAGATTTGGCTTCATGCACGGTATCCTTGGTACTAGATGGTTCTCCTTGTTCAAAGGTTGTGAATCCCAAGCCATGTGTATCTCCATTCTGCCTTTGTGACTGAATCTGCTCATCAAGCATTGCAGTGCTCTTGTTGAATTTAGCTAGTAACTCATTTGCATCAGCCAACTCCTTGGTAAGTTCCTCATTCTTCTTTGTAAGACTTTCTCTAAGAGACATAGCCATGTCTAGATCAGCTTGTATTTCCTCGTTTTCCTTTTTTTCCTCATGAAGTTGTGCATGCAAGGTACCAATCTCCCGGTTCATCTTGACAATTTCATGCTCCTTATCTCTTATTGTGTCTTCAATTGTCCTTCTGGCTTCCAACTCTTGGCCCATCTAGATGGTAAGGGCTTCCAGCTCTCTCCTTAGATTTTTCTTATCATCATTCAGCTTTTCCACCTCATTAACCAAGGCATCAATGTTTACTTCCTCAGATGAACTATTTTCACTAAGTTCTATTAACTGCTCAACCAACTCTCTTCTCTTAGCCAGTGAAGCTTTGTACTTGAATTTTAGTTCATCATAGGCTTCTTTAGATTCTGCAAGCCTGTTTGAAAGCTCTCACTTACTCATTGAACCTTCCCCCATGTTATCCTTAATGATATTTACCTCAAGTGGTTAAGCTTTTGCACAAAGAGGACCTAGTGCTCTGATACCAATTGTTATTGTGAGGATCCAGTTAATACTGAGAAGGGGGGTGAATTAGTAATAACAATAAACTGAAATATTTTACCAATCTGAAAATACTTCTCAAAACAGTTCATAACTAGTACCAATAACTACTCAATCAATCACTTAAAACAAATTTACCAAACTACTCATTCATGTGTTCATCAACATGTAAGCAATGTAATGATATCAAATCCATACATAAACAAATCAACCACCATATGAACACAATATTTTTCACGTGGAAACCCAAATGAGAAAAACCATGGTGGGAATCGCTACCCACAAAATTTGCACTCTTTTGGAATGCACCCTATTAAAGGCCTAGCCTGGTTAGGAGCTTTACAATAATGCCCGGTTAAGAGCAAACCCTGTTAGGAGTCACCTGGTGAAGGGATTTTAACCTCGGCCCTATTAGGAGCTCTACCTTGTTAGAAGTAACCTTGCTAAATGATTTCAACTCAAGTTAATGAGCCACCCGGTGAAGGGATTTACAATATCGGGCCTGTTAGGACCTACCCGATTATGGGATTTTAATATTGTTGTAACTGTTAGGGAGCAACAGGTAAATTACCTAATCACAACACTCTCGACTTGCTAGTACAGATCCATTTCAGCTCCAATCTGCTTCACACATGCAGAATCTCAATCCGGTCCGGCACACTCTCCTTCTCTAATCACCGACACAAAATCTCATCTCAAACTTGACCTAAATACACTTTTCAACTAGGTCAGTTACATAACCCTAACAATAATGAATTTACATCATAGATCATATCAAATCATTACAGTTCATCATACAGATCATTATAAAAAATTTCAAGACAATTACACTCGTTGAATGATCATAACACATCACAGCACATCAATCTGATAAGTTGTCAAACCCTTAACACATTCTGCTAAGCACTTCGTTGTTTTCCAAGAAATTTTCTCCTTGATCGTGCTCAAACAACATCTTATCCATTCACACGGATTCTGACACGTCACCACTAAGATAAGATCATGAAAAGATCCACCGCCAAACCATAAAACATCACCGGTTAAAGATCTTGTCACCGGTTCTCAAACCCTACACTGAATATGCAATAGTCAATTACAAACATGACTTTCGATTCTCCAAAAATGATGTGGTTCCAGTCACAGACTCGTTATAATGTCATAAGCATACATTCCAAACTGCAACACCTAACTCAACACGGATCTCTACCGCAACCATCTCCTTCTCAGTTCCTACTTACCAATTCACTGTCAACTTAGCTAACATTCCATTACCAGTTAGGCTTAGATAACTTAGATGATATAGAAAACATAAGCAAACATGGTTGCCATCAATGACAACACAAATAACTGATCATAAAGCATCATATCATAATTATATCATCACCAACAGTCCATCAATATATCATCACCAACAGTCCATCAATATATCATCATCGTCCTTTATTGGTACATCATCATCTCCATCAGTTATGCCAACATGCCAACAAAGGTCACCCCTCAGAGTCAAATAGGTTAAGTTCTAAAAACTTAAACCAAATCCATACGAGCATAGCCTGATAAATAGAACTAGATAAACAAAATAATAGTCATATGGGCAAAGCCCGAAAAGAAGACAACCATAAAAAACTAGCTACTTAAGCAATGAGAGCAATCCTGAAGGGCAACGAAGGGGGATCTTGATCATCTGATTTACCCCATACATCAACGAGGTCTAGAGTGATGTCAGATGCAGACCACCCCTTGTCAGCAACAACTTCTTCTTCCTCTTTTTCCTTGTCCTCACGAACAGGCGAAATTACCAAAGCCAACTTGGGAAATCCCTTAGAAAAATCAAGCCAACCACCACCACCACCAAAAGCTGGACATCCACTGCCACTACCAATATCTAGGCCCGCCCCAACCTCAACCAAAGGCAAAGCCTCCATGCAAGGGCCACCAAGGAAAATCACTCCCACCATTAGAGTGGCAATGAGGAGCCTAGGACCAAGGGGTCTAAGAGAGCAGGGCTAAAGAACTATGGCCATGTCGACAACCGTGAGAGAAACCGCTAGTGCCACCTTATTAGCCTACACCTGTATCTAGAGCAACACATTGTTGCAAATACACACTTTAGTAAGAAAGCGACACACCAGTGGAAATAGAGCTATAAGGAAATAAAACAGATTTTCTATCTTTCCACAAGGAAAACAAAATATATACCTTGAAAGCATGCCAAATTTGGGTATACTTGAAAGGGAAACGAGGCCAATCCCCAAGAAGGGCCATGTGTCAAAAGAATGGATTTGGCTAAAAGGGAGGAAAAAAGTCATGAATCCAACTCCACAAGTTTGGCAAAATCTGGAAAACCAAGAAAATCTTCTAAAAACATTTGTGTGGACTTTCTAGGTTTGGCACATCCAAGCCAAATCTTAAAGCAATCTCAAGTTAAAAATATAAGGAAAAAAATTATGTTAGAAAAAATAAATATTTGTTATTAACATATATCCATTAGTAATGAAATCCGTTATTAATGGATATTTGTTTCCTGATATCATTGTTGTGATGTCATGTTTTGTAAAATAGAGATCCGTTTTGCAAAGTCTAGAAAAACACATTTTAGTAAAATGGACATAACTTTTACATTTATTATCGAAATTTTGATTTTTATAGTTGTTGGAAAGGTGATTCAAAGCTCTATGCAATGGAATCGGTAGTGTTTCTATATTATGCATAAAAAATAATTATAATTAATTTAAATTCATTCTTCATCTTTGAAACATCAAAAGCTCACAACTTTTGCATATGAATTTCCTCTTTCATGATTTTTTTTTAACAATCATCTCAAATTACTTGAAACATTAAATGAGTAATTAATAATTATTTTTTTTGGCATTTTACTAAGGAGTGTAATAAATTTTGATAAACCACCATATCTCTTTCTATTCCTTTCTCTACCTCTCTCTCCTGGGGTCTAAACCTATCACTTCACCTCTCTCTTGATCCCTCCCTCTTTTTTTGTCTCTATTTATACATCTCTCTAGGCCTCTCTCTCTAACTCGTTGAATCCCTTATTCCTTATTTCTCTCTCTCTCTCAAGCTCTACACTTATATTTCTACCTCTTCATCACTCCCTCTATCTCACTCTCTCTCTCTCCTAAGATTTAGACGTGTCTCTCTACATCTCCCTCCCATCCCTAGCAACAAAAGTCAGAGGGAGGGAGGGGTGGAGAGGTGAGATAGAGGGTAATTGGGGGAGAGAGAGAGAGAGAGAGAGAGAGAGAGAGAGAGAGAGAGAGAGAGAGAGAGAGAGAGAGAGAGAGATGGGGGTAATTAAGGGGTAGGAGGATAGAGAGAAAAGTGTCAACAAAGGGAGAGAGGGGGAGAGAGGTTAGAGAGAATGGGAGAGAGTTGGGGATAATTAGGGGATAGGAGGAGAGGAAGAGAGGGGCAAGTATCAGCAAAGGGAGAGAAGGATATATTGGGAGAGAGGTGAAGAGAGAGACATAGAGAGAGGGTAATTAGGGGGAGGGGGAGAGGGGGGAGAGGGGGGGAAAGGGAAGTATCAATAAAGAGAGAGAGAGAGAGAGAGAGAGAGAGAGAGAGAGAGAGAGAGTTGGGGTTAATTAGGGGATAGGAGGAGAGGGAGGGGGCAAGTATCAACAGAGGGAGAGAGACAAAGAGAGGGTAATAAGGGGGCTCCCTCTCCTCTCTCCTTTTGTTGATGCTTCCCTCTCCCCCAACCCCCACCCCTCTCTCTCTCTCTCTTTATTGATACTTCCCGCTCCCTCTCCCCCTAATTACCCTCTCTCTGGACCTCTCTCTTTGAACCTCTCTCCCCATCTCTCCCTATCTCCCTTTGTTGATACTTTCCTCTCTCTCTCTCTCTCTCTCTCTCTCTCTCTCTCTCTCTCTCTCTCTCTCTCTCTCTCTCTCTCTCTCTCTCTCTCTCTCTCCCTTTGTTGATACTTTCCCCTCTCCCCCCTCTCCTCCTACCCCCTAATTACCCCCAACTCTCTCTCTCATTCTCTTTTTCCCCAATTGCCCTCTCTCTCTCACACCTCTCTCCCCCTCTCACTTTATGCCCCAATTACCCTACCTCTCTTCTCATCTCCCTTTGTTGATACTTACCTTTCCCCCTGTACCCCTCCCCCTAATTACTCTCTCAACCTCCTCCCCTCTCTCTCATTCTCTATTTCCCCCTAATTACCTTCTCTCTCATTCTCTATTTCCCCCTAATTACCTTCTCTCTCACACACACCTCTCTCCCCCTCTTCCCCTCCCCCTAATTACTCTCTATCTCTCTCTTCACCTCTCTGCCCATCTCTCTTTCTCTCCCTTTGCTGATATTTGCCCCTCTCCCCTCTCCTCCTACCCCTTGATTTCCCCCAACCCTCTCATTCTCTCTTCCCCTCAATTACCCTCTATTTATCTAACCTCTCTCCCCCTCTCCCTTTGTAGATACTTCCCTCTACCACCTCTTCCCTCCCCTTAATTACCCTCCCTCTCTCTCTCTCCATCTTTGTCTCTCTCCACCTCTCTCCACCTCCCCTCTTTTCCTCCTACCCCCTAATTACCCCCAACTCTCTCTCTCTCATTCTCTCTTCACCCCAATTACCCTCTCTATCACCTCTTTCCCTTTGTTGATACTTCCATCTCCCCCTCTCTCCCTCGCTCCCTCCCTAGCAACAAAAGTCAAAGGGGAAAGATACTCCACACACCTCATCAAGAACTAAGATTCGAATATAGCTAACACAAAAACATCTAAATTAGAAAGATAATCAAACTTCATTACCAATAGGGAGAGAGATCTATATAGATGAAATAGAGATAGAAAGGGAGAGGAAGAGACAATAAAGAGAGGGGAGAGGGATAAAGAGAGATAGAAGAGATAAATATATAGAGAGGGAGAGAGAGATATAGATAAAGATAAGTAGAGATATAAGGGTGAAAATAGATGGAGAGGTAAAGAGAGGGAAAGATAGGAGAAATATAGAGAGATAGACATACCTAGAAAAGAGAGAGACACACACAAATATAGATATAGATATTAAGGTCTAGGAAGAGAGAGGGAGAAAGACATAAAGACAAGGATGCATAGAAAGAGGGAGACATATCTAGAGATAGAAAAGGGGAGAGGAAGATAGAGATGGAAATGAAGATAAAGAGAAGGGAGATGAATAGATATAGAGAAAGAGAGAGGTAATGACAAAGATAAATATATATATAGATAGGGAGGTATGGATAGAGAGGGGGACAAAGAGTGGGATACAAAAAGGAAGAGATATAGAGATATAAAGGAAGATGAAGATGGATAGATAGAGAGATGTAGATAGTGTGATAGAGTGATAAATAGAGAAATAGAGATTATAGATAGGGATAAATAGAGAGGGAAAGAGAAAGAGATAGAGATAGAGAGATATAGAGGAGGTATAGAGAAGGATGGAAGGAGAGAGCCAGAGATATAGAGAGAGGGGGGTAAATAAAGAGATGAAGGTAGAGAAAGGGTGAGATACATAGAGAGAGCAATAGAGGAAGAGAGAGAGAGATATTAATCACATATAGAGAAAGAGATATATTGATAGAGGGAGGTATAAAAAGAGAGATGGATATGGAAAGTGATAGAGATATGAAGATGGAGGTAGAGAAAGATATGGATAGAAAGTGATAGAGAGAGTAGGACAAATGGAGGGAGAGATGGAGTATAGATAAACATGAAGATAGATCTATATGGAGATAGAAATAGAGGGGACAAGAGTGGGAGAGAAAGGAGGCGATAGAGACAAGTAATAAATAGGTATAGGTAGAGGAAGGTAGAAGGAGGGAGATAAATAGAGAGAAGAGAGATTATTAGAGAGATATAGAATAGGGAGTGATAGGGATGGAGTGGGAGAGGGAGAGATATGAATAGAAAGAGGGAGATATATGTAGAGATAGATATAACTTGGGAAAGGTCTAGATGGTATGAGAAAAGGAGTGAGATAAGTAGAGAAGGCAAAGATAGAGGAAAGATATAGATAGAAGTAGAGTAAGGGAAAGGGAGAGAGATGGAAATGAAAGAGAGATAGAAGGAGAGGGAGAGAGAGTGAGATAAACCTAAGTAAATAGGGAGAAGGACAAAGAGGTATAATAGGACATTTTCTCCTACATCAACTTCGACAAAGGTGTGCATAGGATCAAGACAACAAGGCAACCTTCTATGATGATCTATGTAAAAAATTTAGTCTCGTTAGTATGTAAAATCAAAATGTTTCATTATTTACTATTTTTTAGATGTTTCAATTCTTTTGGGAGCAAAAAAAGAAAAAAAGAAAAAGACTTTGTATGCAAAATTTGAGTATTTAAATTTTTAAAAATAAAGGATTAACTTCAAATGATTATAATTAATTTTTGTTGTATAATTAAATTAACTTGTCCATTTTATAGATCTTTGAATTACCTTTCCAACACCTGTAAAAATCAAAATTTCGATAAGAAATGCAATAGTTATGCCCATTTTACTAAAGTATGTTTTTTAGGCTAAACAAAACGGATACCCGTTTTGGAAAACATGACATTACAAAAATGATGTCAAGAAACATATATCTATTACAAATGAATATCCATTTTGGTTTGGTATTAACAAACCAAATTCAAATTTTTCCCAACCCATACAAAAAGTGAAAGCGAAATTTGGCATGTTTGGCAAAGTAAAAAACACGTTTTTTCCCATTGCCACTTTTTGACCAACCATGATCTTGCACATACCCAAAACTAGAAAATATGCTTGAAGGACTCTAGTTGACCACAAAATGGACAACAAGGGTCCATATGAAGGCGATAGCCCAAAGGCAAGCCTTGGAAAAGAACACACCAGGCAAAATGGGCAAGCTCAGGTTCAATGAGAGTAGACCAAATGTTGTGAAACAAACATTGCCAAACAAAAAGGGATGCCTATAAATGCCATCAAAGGTTCAAAGAATGCACCATGGAATGATGAGGAGAAAGCTAGGAGTAACCCAAACACCATTTATAATTACAGAATGCAATATCAGGAGACCAATGCCAATCTTTCCACCAGGGTTTCACAAAGTCAATGCCAATTTTTTATAGCATATTTAGAGGAAGAGCGGACAAAACAATGCCAAATGTCTCTTGATCTAGCTAAGAAAGTTGGAGCTAGGTTTTCATATCTTCCCAAGAGTGAAGATTCATCGAAGCTCTATAGAACAAATCATGAGGGGTGTGAATGCCACAATTATGAAAGTGGAAGGCACAAACCCAAGGCAACCAAGCCATAGGAAGCCCTTGCAACTGAATACTGAATGTTGTGTTGATTAAAAGAAATACCATCTCAAAAGCCAGAGCTAGCCCACCAGAGCCAAGGCTTAATAGCTTCCCAGGCACGCCAAATACTTTTGGCCAAGAAAGTGCCTTTGATGTGAACATTTTTCATAACCAAATGGGTTTGAAAATCAATCCCTTTCAAGTAGGCCAAGTAACAAGAAAACCATAAGAAATGTAATGATAGAGGAGAATTTTCCAAGCTTCATGCTAGAAATGTCATGAACAATCCACTTGGCGTAAAGGGCCATCCTTGTCGTTGACAAGAGAGGAGCCCAAGACCAGTTGAGTCATGTGGCAGACAACAATACTCCCAAGCAACTCTATGAAAAACCTTGTGGTCTTCAGTAGAGGCCCATAAAAAACTTGCAAAAGCATTTCCAATTTTAAACTAGAGGCTTTAGGAGCCCAACAAGAGGAATAATAAACATGAGTGGTTGCAAGAATTTTAGAGTACACCTAGAATTTACCAACTAATGAAAGTAGCTTGGTGATCAAGTAGGAAAGCTTTTTCTCAATCCTAGCAAGAACCGCATTCCAAAGCTCCATCAACGAAGCCTAGAAAGCAAAAAGAATGCCCAAAAATTGAAAGATTTCACCATGTCCGATCCACTTCCACCCATATTGAAAAAGCCAAGGTGGATCCAGGAGAAAGGATTGCCTGTAACACTGAGTTTTATGCCATTAAATGGCAGAACCAAAAGCCAAACAAAATGTATCTAGGCATTGAAAGGCCTCTTTGACATTTTGCTCATCTTCGACAAACATGAGAAAAGAATCATACATGAAATGGCCATTGACAAGATGATGAGATGAATCAAGTAGGGCAATCCTCAGATGCACCCAATAGAAATGGAATGAGCCAACACGTATCCAAAACCTTCAACAACAAGCACATATAAAGAGGGGGCAAAAGGCCAGGGGAATCGACCAATGGAGCCCAAAGGCTTGAGATTGAGGATCATTAATGGTAATGCAAGTAGAGGCATCACCAAACAACATCTTAACAAACTAAGTGAAGTTGAGGCCAAAGCCAAGGGCACCCAACATAGCTAAAATGAAAGGTCATTCAATGGAGTCATAGGCTTCAACAAAATCAATTTTGAGGAACATGACTTGCAATTGAAAACGACGAATACCAAGATTTGATAAAATCAATCTATTCAAGATGAACAATTTTGGGGAGCATGTGTCTAATCTTCAAAGCTAAAGCCTTCACAATGATCTTGTAAGAGACATTTAGCAAGGTTATCGGCTTCTAGTTGTAGACATCCTCTAGATCACCATGCTAAGGTATGAACTTAATGTTAAATGTCCCAGGGATTGATTTTCAAACACTTCTAAGTAAAATTTGTGCAAGTTAGAAACCACACAATGCCAAAGTGCTTTATAAAATTCACAAGGGAATCCATCACACCCAAAAGCTTTGTCATCTGCCATGAAACTAACTTCTTTGAGGTCGTCAATGGTGAGCAATTGCTCATAGAAAGCATGTTGAGCTTCAAAAAGCTTGACTAGGATTACCCAAAGGCAATCTTGAAGAGCTCTGACACGCTCAGGGAATATGAGCACTCATGCTGATAATTGCATTTAAGTTTGATGATGTGACAATAATGACAATGACAATGATCACAACAATAGAGGTGATGTTTATGGTGATAGTGATAGTGATAGTGATGATGACGATGATGACATCAAGATACAAATGACAAAGTTGCATGGTATCGGATGCAAATACGACCATTTTTTACAACCCTGAATATGGATACATCATTCATAAACTACGCATACACATATTTAACACAATTTTCTAATTATTAGGTGAGATTTTCATTACTTCAAAAGCAATATAGACACATAATTGCTACATAAATAATTATAAGATGATTTAACAATCTACAATATGCAAAAGTAATAGAGTTGCATTGGAAGATAACCAAAAAAAATGGGTCGCTGACATAGAAAAACATTTCATTTGTCTTTCATTTGGTGTAAGTTTTGTTTATACAATTTTATTTTTAAATGTATGAATGGATTTTTTTTAAATTAGGACGATATACGTCAAATTTTAAAAAAATGAAATCGTATAGTATTAGGCATGATTGGAAAATCAAGGTTTTTTGGACACGCATGGGTATAATATCGAACATGTATCCGGGCAATGCTAGATACATACCCATTTCGGATATGAGGATACACATGCCCAAGGTGGGATAGAGGAGTATCTGACTGCTTTGACAAATGGTGATGATGATGATAACTACATGGATGAGAATGATGATGATAACAATGATCATGATGATGCTAATGATGACAATAATTACAATATTGACGATAATAATTACAACAATGATGATAATGATAAAAATGGTCGCAATGAAGATGAGAAAGTTGATGACAACAATGACATAATTATGACAATGGCATACTTGTCGGGACAGATTTGATGTTGATGGGAGCATTGTAGAAATCAAAGAAAAATGTTATACTCATTTTGCATTTATAAGAAAAACAAATGCATATTCAATAAACATAATCATCAATAGGTAGGTAGTCATAATATTTCCCATGGGATTTTGGAGAAACAATTTATTTTAAGAATGTTGTGAATTTAATTGTTCCAGATAAACAACAAATTTAACCAGTAATTTAATGGTTAACCATGGGGGTTGGAAGTAGTAAATCTGTGGTTTTTGCACAGTTAAGTTTTATTAACAAAACTACAAATATACCAAATGCTTGACAATTAAAAGCTACAGATATTAATCTCCAACAAGTCAATACTTAACTAAAAGTAGAGAACATAATCCGACCTAATAATTTCTCTAGAAGGGAATAAATACAGTTCTTGGTAAGTGCCTATTTCTCAATGTGGGAATATAGATAAGAGACACCTTAGAAAATATCTTATAAATACATGACAAAATTATTCTTGGGAACCAGTAATCTTCTTCTTTATTTCTTCGATATCTGTGGCCAACTCTTTTCTGCTTGACTGTAAAAACAAATGGTAAGCCATTCATAGAATAAGTAGCATGCTGGCAAAGAAAATTTTCCTACTAAAACATATGACAATAAGATTCTGTAATAACTAAAAAGACCAATCATCAGCTTTTAATTTTCAGAACCTTATATTTTGACCTAATTGTTACTACTTCGACCAAAAGAAATCTGAGCCTATGTTGTACCTTAAACAATAGGTATCGATAAACAAACCATCCAGTGTATCCAAGCCCAATCAGCTCCATAATCTTAGGAAGCTGATAACATTAATCCAAAGAGAAATGCCAAAACAGTTTAGATGCTATAACAATTTTCTGTTCAGTTTGATTTTATCAAAGATCAAGCTAGATTTTATACCAGAGGAACCGAGTTGATCGCTCCAACAAGTATGGAGGAAAGCCATACAGCCACAATTGCACCTCCACCATAAAGAAGAACTGTAGATTTGTTTTCAACTGCATCCCACTGTAACAATGATCAAGATCAAAGGTCTTCAAATCAAAGAGATTAGGTTTCAAAAAGTGAAATTGGTTTGCTTGGTTAATAATACTGGGTGCCCTTTCCCTTTTCCTTTACATGACCAGTTTACTTGAGAATCAATACTTGGGTGTAGCTACCTTTTCCTTCAATTCAGCAAACAATTCTTCTGCTTGAACAGAACTAGTAGATGCGTCATCTGATGATGTAGCTCTGATTGGAAGAGGTGAAAACTTTAATGATCCTGCAAATGGTGGCATTTTTCAGTGCTGTCAGTTTTAAGTATATACTACAGTATAAAACAACTGACATGCAAATGCATAAATGGACATAGAAGTATACTCCGTACATCCAGTTGTGTATAAGGAGTGAGAGTGAGTAATACGTATAATGTTACAATAATTGGTGCTACCCATATACACATTTCTTGTTTGCTAGCTAACTTGAATGTTACATTCTCCATAACAACTATTTAGTATTTTCTGTCTCATGTAATTCTGAAGAAGAATTTGGTTGCCTTTTTTATCAGTGAATTTGGTTAAGCATAGAACTAATCATTGCTAGAGTAAACGAATATCAGCTCCTTTCAGTTCCATTTTAAGAACATGACCAATTGGTGCTGCCCATATACACATTTCTTGTTTGCTAGCTAACTTGAATTTTACATTCTCCATAACAACTATTTAGTATTTTCTGTCTCATGCAATTCTGAAAAAGAATTTGGTTGCCTTTTTTATCAGTGAATTTGGTTAAGCATAGAACTAATCATTGCTAGAGTTAACGAATATCAGCTCCTTTCAGTTCCATTTTAAGAACATGACCAACTAGGGTGCCATTTTTTTTAGCCAGTGATATAACAAGGGATGAATTGTGATGCAGATGCATTAAGACACTATCTGTTTTGCGGAAGATTCAATTGAGGTAGTTGAGGACATTGGGTAGTTACGAAAGAAAACGGTGAAATGGTTGCATTGGGGAAAAGAAAAGAATGAGAGACGTTAGATAAGAGAATGATGCATGCAGCATTGGTTTATGGAGGAAATAAGTGAGAAGAGAAATGACTTGGAACCATTGAAGGATTGGGCAAAGTTGACATATCAAAAACATGAGACGGAGGCGGTATGCTTAATCAGCCGATTAACATCTAGAGAGGGTGAATCGTGATTCCTTGTGGAAAATGAGGCAGAAACTAGCAAACAATGGATCAGATGAATTTCAGTTTGTTTTGTTTGCATAAAGGATGCAGTTGTTTGTGACTATATTTTCAGGAAAATGAATAAAACCATTTCATTCAGATTGTTTCGGCTGTATATTTGACTCAAGACAGATAATGAAATGGTAGTTTGTGTTGCTTTGTTAAATTCCTGTAGTTCCTGTCATGCTGGGTAGTTCTTAGCATCGTTCTAAATTTCAGTCAGTTTATTGAGTTATTGTTCTTGTACTGAGTTCCTGTCACCTTTGAAGGCCGAGTTGGTTTGCATTTGTTTGGGAAGTCGTCCGTAATCATTATGGTATCAGAGCCACAGATTCTGAGTGCATAGGCAGAGCGCCGAATGAGAGGCAGCCTGTGCGAGGACCGGTGGATGGGAAAAAGAGTCAAGTGGCTGTTGTCTCAAAGTAAACCCTAAAAGTTTTTGTTGCAGGTGAGAGTAGGCCTATGACTGTAGAGGGTAAAGGAGGAGGCCACGAGAGTGCATAAGATTGTGACTGAAAATTTGTTTGCGAAGGATATCCAAGAATCTGAGGACGAAGATGAATTTGACGAGAGAGATGAGATGGGTCATGAGGAGACCTGTGAAGATCCCATCTTGGGAAAAGTATTGGGATGAAATGGAGAACAAAAAGCTCTGTGAGGAATTGGAAAAGATTGAAAGATGGATGGATTCCTTGAAAAAGAGTTATTATTCTGATAATGATTGCAAGAAAAAAGAAATAAATAGAAGATTGCAAGTCTGTAGCAGAGCCATGTCTTTTGGAAGGCATAAAAATACATAATAATGATGAGGAGATGAGTGTAGCAGTACCTGAAAATGAAGAAGAGAAGGATGAGATTGCAGCAATTGAGGAGGTTGCAGCAAAGGTAACGATTGCCAAAAGAATGAAAAATGTAGTTATGAATGCAGCAATAGAACATAAGGATGTTGTTGTGAATGGTGAAGATGGAAAAGATTTGTTGTTAAATATGTTGGAATTAACAGAAGAATGGTTGGAAAAGATGGCTGATAAAGGTGAGAAGATGAAGATTGTAGCAATGGATGATGCTACAGTAATAATGAGTTACACAGTAAATTTATTTGCATGTTGTGAAGATAATGTTTTATTTTTATTTGAGATGATAAGAGAAGAACATAGCATAGTAAATGCAGATTTACATAAGGATGCAGTAGATTTTGATGTGATTGAACGAAAGATGGAAAAGGTGAAGGAGTTTGACAAAGAAGATAGGGAAATCTTGAATTTCCATAGAATCGTTTATATCGACTTGTGCATGGATGAGTGTGCAAGAAAAATTTGGCAGCGAAGGATGGTAAAAAGTGGATGTAAATCCACGAGAACAGAGAAGCAAAGTGAGCAGAGATGCAAGCAAAGGATGACAGTTGTTCCGACGAGGTGTTGGAAGAAGAGAAAAAAAGAAGAAGAAAGCAATAACTTTTGTTGATGACCTCATGTGCAGGAGCACATGATTTCTTTTGTCTCCAGGGGAGCCTGATGCAGGAGCATCAAGACACTATCCATTTTGCAGAAGATTCAGTTGAGGTATTTGAGGACATTGGGTAGTTACGAGAGAAAATGGTGAAACAGTTGGATTGGGGAAAAGAAAAGAACGAGAGACATTAGATCAGAGAATGATGGACGCAGCATTGGTTTATGGAGGAAATGAGTGGGAAGAGAAATGACTTGGATCCATTGAAGGATCGAATCATCGAACAGAGTTGACAATTCAGAAACATGAGATGGAGGCGGCCTGCATAATTGGCAGATTAACATCTAGAGTGGGTGAATTGTGATTCCTTGTAGAAAATGAGGTAGAAACTAGCGAACAATGGGTTAGATGAATTTCGGTTTGTTTTGTTAGCATAAAGGATGCAGTTGTTTGTGACTACATTTTCAAGTAAAAGAATAAAACTATTTCATTCAGATTGTTTCAGCTGTAGGTTTGACTCAAGACAGATAATGAAATGGTAGTTTGTGTTGCTTTGTTAAGGTCCTGTAGTTCCTGTCATGCTGGGTAGTTATTAGCATTGTTCTAAATTTCGGTCAGTTTATTGAGTTATTGTTCTTGTACAAAGTTCCTGTCACCTTTGAGTTATTGTTCTTGTACTGAGTTACTATCACCTTTGCATTTGTTTGGGAAGTCATCTGTCATCAAATTGGAAGGTAAAACTCTAAGTTGCAGGGTTCGCCGGGTTCAAGACCTGGTACTGGTCTGGTTCGTTTTGGGTTTGGGTCCTGGTCCGGTTCGCCTTTGGGTTCGGCCAGGATTCGTACCCGGGCAAACCCAGGGCGAACCTGGACAGCTAGGTGCCCAAATTTACATTTTTTTTTGCAAAATTTTATAACATTTATAGCAATGAGTTCAAACTTGCAGATTTGTGTGATTGTTTTGCAAGTTATCATGCAGGTTTAAGACTTAAAATTATTATAGACAATAACAAACAATTGATAGATTTATTCAAATTTTTTATGTCTGAAGCAAGATAAAGCAGAGCAGCAAACAATTGAATTCTGACCTCTTACTTGTTAACCTTATACAATGTACTAGAGAAATGCTCAATCACAACAGCAAAATACCCATGCATTAGCCGATTCTAATTAACAATCCTCGGCTTATATAAAAAAACAAAAATATTCAGTTTCCCGAGCTCACTTTCTTGACAGTTCATTCTCCTTCTTCATCTTCAATGGCATTAATCGTTTCCGTGAAAGACTTTTGCTGTTATTATTGACTGCTATTGCAATTATTCTTGACTTGCAATTAGTCTTTCATCTTCTTAGTGCTACTCTTGACTGCTATTGTATTTACTGCTATTGCATTTATTGTTGATTGCTATTGCAAGAAGAAGAAGAATCCATTAGATGATTTAAACTTAGTATAAAGTTCCAATTGTTGCAAGTTGAATTTTGAAACAATGATACTTGAACTTGATATTATCATTTTAATATTTTGATGTTGAACTTGAAGTATATGATGCTATGATGGTATGAAATATGATCATGATGCTATGATTACAAGTTTATGGTGTTTTTGTTGTTTATATGATATTATGTTGCATTCTAATCTTAATTCATATATATATGTGTGTGTGTGTGTGTGTGTGTGTGTGTTTGTACAAACAAACCTAAAACCCATTTTAAAATTTTGCCGTACCGGCAAACCGGTTCTTTGAACCGAAACTTGAACCCGAACCCAAACCGGCAACTTAGGTAAAACTTTGGCAATTGGCTCAAAAAGGTATGCATTGCTAATTGGGCATGTTGGGGGAATTGTTGTGACATTTTCACACATCGCCCCATTGCAAATGAGGACCCCACTTTTTTCCTGCCTTTTGGCATAGTGGTAGAGTCTTTTTGCTACTAGCCTTTTATTTGAAGAAGTGCACTTTCTCAGATGGCTAGATAATGGTAGAGTCATTTCTCTCTCCTTAGGTTGGAAGGATGTCAAGTGATGTCAATTTAAACAGGGTAAGTGAAGGAGGTTTGAAAAGTGAAGACCATAGGGCAAAATTTGTTTAAGTATGGGAAAATTTCCATTGCCCTCTAGCAGGAGCAATTTCCATTGCTCTTGCTTAGGAGCGAAATTCATTTGATACACTTCCATTGCTTAGGTTTTGGAGCGAACTTCCTTTGCTTGGGTTTTGAAGCGAATTTCTTCCTTTGCTATCAAAGTGGGCTGATTGCACTCTATCAAGATGTTAGAGATGGTGACTTAAATTCTCTTCCATTGCTCTCAATTTGGAGCGACTTCCATTGCTCCCAATTTGGAGCGACTTCCATTGCTCATCCATAGGAGTGAATTTCTTCCTTTGCCATCCAAGGAAGTTGATTGCACTTTATTGAGAGGTAAGTTGCATATAGTACATGAAAACTTCCTTTGCCCCATTCTAGGAGCGAAATCCACTTCCTTTGCCCCATTCTTGGAGCGAATTTTGTTTCCTTTGCTCCTTCTTAGGAGAGAATTTCCTCTCCAACCCTCCTATGACATATGAAACTCCATCTAGTCATCATATGATGTCTTTGTTTGAGCAATGAAGTCAATCCTCAATCAGCAACCTAAAATTTGGCTAAGTACAAGGTCATTTCCATTACTCCCCTTTAGGAGTGAAATTGACTTCCTTTGCTCCCTCTCAGGATCGAAATCCTCTTCCATTGCCCTCATCTTGGAGCGATGTGGACTTCCTTTGCATATTTGAGGGTGATGAACAAGTTCAATGCCTTTAACATCATTGAAAGAGGTAAATGCATCATGATTTTGACAAAGGAAAGGATGGAGATGACGAATTTGAAATGATTTCCTTTGCTCCCCTTTAGGAGCAAAATCTACTTCCATTGCACCTCATTTGGAGCGAATAACTCTTCATTTGCTCTTTCATGAGAGCGGATTTGCTTCTAAGGCCTCTCATGAAGGTAATTTGATGCATATGAGTTGATGAATGGAGAGTAAGTGGATGAAAACTGAGCTAAGTGTCTAGATTGCAATGACTTTCTTTGCTGCCCTTTAGGAGCGAAATGTACTTACTTTGCTCCCCTCTAGGAGCGAAATTGACTTCCTTTGCTCCCCCCTTTAGGAGTGAAATGTGCTTCCATTGCTCCTTCTCAGGAGCAAAATTACCTTTCTTTGCTCTTTCATGAGAGCAAAATTCCTTCCTAAGCATTTTTAATGATGACTTGATGACTTTTGCACATGGAGACTAGGCATGATTGATTAAAAAGTGACAAGTTGATAAAAAAGCAGTTAAGAGCAGGTTGGATGGTGATTCGAAGTTGACTTCCTTTGCTCCCTCTTAGAAGCAAAAATCACTTCCTTTGCTCCTCCTCTGGAGCGAATTTCACTTCCTTTGCTCTTCCTTAGGAGCGAAGTCACTTCTCTTGCATACTCAATGGTGATTTGATGAATTTCAACTAAGGGGAGAACGAATCTAGATGCTTTACCTTGCATGGAACCCCACCTTTGCCCACTGAAAGGATCAAATGGATGGAATGATGCTGAAAGTTTGAACCTTAAGTCACTTCCATTGCTCCTCCTTAGGAGCGAATTTCACTTCCATTGCTCCCTCTCAGGAGCGAAAATCACTTCCTTTGCTCCTTAGTTGGAGCGAATTTTACTTCCTTTGCTCCTCCTTAGGAGCAAACTTCCTTCCATTGCATCCTAAAAGGTGAGTTAATGAACTTTGACACATGGAGAACTAACCTTGAACATTTCCTATATTTCACCTTGCATATTGACATGGCATGAGCAAGTGAAGGGAGCAGATTTACTCAATTGATATGTACTTCCTTTGCTCCTCAATAGGAGCAACCTCCCCTATAGATGCACTTATCAGACCAAAAACACATAAAAAATCAGAGATCATATCAAATTAAGAGGATGTGTAAAGGTAATATACCATGTGTGTTTGATACCATATTTGTTTTGTTTTGCAGATGTGAAAGGATGATGATACAAATTGCAAAGCAACACCTTGAAAGAATAAGAGAAGGAAGATTGCAAAACCCACACCACCATGAACTTCAAGGGGAAAACTTCGTCGGCAAACACAAGGGTATCAAGGAAGGTGACTACACAAGTAGGATTCACTTATAGAAGAACATGATCCACACATCCAGGGATGTAGATGAAAGAATCATCAGCATGAAGGGGATCACAAAGAAAGAATTCCAAAGGAGTGAAAAAGTAGTCGTGACATCAAGGGTTTGTTTGCCCTCTCGGGTGAATACTTAAAGCATGAAGTACGTAATGCAGAACAATGCCATAGATATCAGACAAGTATCAGATATGTTATTCCATTCATAATTCCTGTCTTTACAAGTTACAATGAGGAGTACATAAAGATACCGAGGGGGTGCGAGCGCCAACCGCCGCATCGCAACTGCCACCCCTCGGGTGCCAACTAACAAACCCAATTACGACTTAATTAACTATTCGTATTCCCGTATACAATAATGCGGCTAACATCATCCCCCCCCAAAAGAAAAGTCGTCTCCAGGCGACTTACAACAAAATGGAGAATACATGGAGCTCGCAAAATCCAGAAGAAAAAAAAACTAAGGGAGTGCAGAAGGCGTCCCTGATGAAGAAGGCGCCGGTGGTGGTGTAGCAGTGGACGCCAAGCGTCCACGAAGCTCATACACCTGCTCCGTCCTCCTCTTGAGATCCCGTTCCGCGACCATTTGCCGCTCCATAGCAGTCTTTACCATGTAGGCTGCCTCGAGCACCTCCTTATCCTTCTTGTCCACATTTTCCAGGGCACTGACCAACCGAGTCTCCAACAGCTCCCTCGAAGCCCTCTCCTCCTCCAACTGTATCAGCAAGGCAGACTTCTCGGCTACTAAATTGTCCACCGCTGCCTGGTTCTGTGCCATGGTAGCCTCTAGCTCGTGAAACCTGGTAGCCAGCTCCTCCCGAGCTGTGACTGCTGCCATCCTCAAAGCCTCAACTGTAGTTGCCATCTATTGTGACCTTCGAAGCTCTAGATAACCTTCACGGAAGGCCTGCTCTACCTCTCTCACCAACGACTGCATCTGGGTCTCGCCAACCCTCTCAGTGAGGCGCCAAGCCTCCAGCATCGCCAGGCTCTCCGTGTCCGGCCACCCGGTATGCTCAAAACACCTCTCAAACTCAGCTCGGCATCCCATGCGAGCAAAGGTCAACAACCCTTCCATCCGCTCAACCATGGTCGCATCGGCCTGGAGCGTGGCAGATGACACAAGCCGCTGTGCTCCCAGAGTCATCTCCGTAATAAACTGCTCCAACTCTGCACCCTGCTGACTTCCCACGAGCACCTCCTCTACTCTGTACAGACTGGTTACTACCACCGCAGGGGGTGAAGCAACTCTCTGAACTGCCCTGCTGCTCGGGGAACTCCCTTCCTCGAGATCAATGACATCCAAGGAATACGTGGTCTGCCCTGGGGATAAAGTGGCCTCTCCTGGTGCCATGGGTGCCATCTGGTAACGGCTCAACCAGCTAGTGAGGTCATCATGAAGAGTGCTTGTTGTCATCATTGCCTCTTGCATATATCCTGGTAACCCTGGCACATTCTGTCCTGTCACATCCGGCACCTCGTGCACCATGGAAGCCTCTGCACTCGCCAAGGTCTCCACCCGTGGTGGTGTCATGGCTATCGTCGCCCGAGGCTGCCCGAAACTAGGAACTGGTACCGTGGTAACTACACTCACTGTCCCGAAGGACCGTGGCACCGCCAACTGACAAGTCTTTGGTAAGCGGGCTGGTGTAAAGTGGACCTGCACCTCTGGTGCTACAGTAGACCCTACTGTACCTGCAGACTCCACTACCCCTTCTTCAGGCAACTGGTCGCCCCTTCTCCCTGTAGTCGGAAACTCCCTCCGCTTACCTGGGAGGTGTCTGCTGATTCCTCCTTGCCACTGTCTACATCCTTAGCCTCAGACTCTTCCGTGTCGGACTCTGTATCGGACATGGCGGCCTTCTTTCGTTTTGTGCCCAAACGTGCCTCCGTGCCATGTGCCAAGACGTCTAAGTGTGACCAGTAGAGTATGGGTGGCTAGTCTGGTGCAACACGACCCTGTGGCTCCAATGGCTGTGAGCCCGAGGTGTTCTGTGTGCGGACTGCCTCCAGGAATAATCCAATGGCGTGATGCGGCATGTAGAACTTCTTGTATTGCAGCGTCATGAACTCGTCCATCCTATCCACCAATAGTGACGCCCAATCATATACCACTCCATTGTGTAGCCCATTCATCAGTACTATCTGTGCAATGGCTATGTCCGACGTGCGGGTGGCACCTGTGAGGCGACTCTTCACCACCGACAACAGGCATCGCCATACTCCCTTGGCAAAAAATTGTTTCTTCACTCCCCGACTCTTGCTTGCACTCTTGAGGCTATCTTTCTCGGCTTGGGTAAGGTTATCGTGCAACATCAGCTGGAGCAGTGTAGCACGATTCTCGGGGGATATTTTCTGGGAGGTGTCTATTTTCTTTCCTTTTATCCCTGGTATGCCAAATACCCTAGTGAACTCGCCTGCCGTGAATGACACTATTATCCTCTGATGTTGATAATCAAATACCGACTAGTGGCGATGTTTGTCATAGCTGCCAATCATGGCACGCAAAACCACCTCAAAGTCCTTTATCGAAAAAACTGGCATCTGGACCGCCCAGTGTACTTGTGCCTGGCGAAGGCTTTTCTTTATTAAATCATCCTGAGGTGTTTTGGCCCACCAGTTCCAATAGTCGATTCCATTCAAACCCTCGAACATAACATTATCTGCCGTTATTTCATCTCTGTCCTTTGTCGCCAAGGGTTTGGGACGATGCTTCTTGCTTTTTTGACTGGTGCTCATATCGAGACTACCTGCAATGCACACCCCAGATGGTAGAATCCGTTTGCCTGTGTCTGCACTGGTTCCTTTTTGCCCTCCTTGCAACTTGTCTTCTAACGGCTGCAACCGCTTTCGCCAATCTGCCTTGTTCCTGTTTGTGTCCATTAGTACAGATTACTTCTTCGATTCTGCTTTTATAACCCCCCTTTTTTTCCAAAATGAAAACCGTCTGCCCGTAATCGGTACAGACTCGTGCGGCTTGGTGCCGACTGCGGTTGCACGGTTGTGTGGCTGCGGGCTGTGCGCTGCGCGGCTGTGCGGTTGCGCATGGAGGCTGTGTGGCTGCGTGTGGAGGCTGTGCGGGCTGCGCGTGGAGGTTGCGGAAGTGTGCGGCTTCGGAGTTGTGCGGGCGGGGTTTTATTGTCGGTTGGTGGTTGGCGGTGTGCGGTTGGCGTGTGCGGTGACCACCGCACGGTGGTGCCACCGTCGGTGATTCCACCGTACGGTGGGCCCACTTTCTTCTTTTTTTTTTTTTTTTTAAAAATTTAAATTTTTATTTTTTTATTTTTTTAAGCATTCGTCATGGTTCGGGCTCCCTCCGTTCGTGGTAGATTTTTAATTTCGACCCGTTGACGACATCTGGTATCTCTTCCCCGTCCAGCGTCCACAACTTAATTGCCCCGTTGGTATTGACCTCGCGTACCTTGAATGGTCCTAGCCAACGCACTTTGAATTTCCCAGGTTTGATTTCGTTCCTTCCATTGAATTTCAATACCAATTGCCCAGGAGTAAACTTCATTCGCCGGAGATGCTTGTCGTGCCAAACCTTCCGTCTTTGCTGGGCCGTCTCTGTCGCCCATTGAGCCATCATCCTTCGTTCGTCCAATTTGTTCAAGGCGTACAGTCTCTCCCTCAGGCTTTCCATGTCGCCAAGTCGATTATCGATGGCGATCCGGAGACTCGGCACCATGAATTCCACTGGCACCACCGCTTCTTGTCCATACATTAGCTGGAAGGGAGTCTATCCAGTAGTTACCTTGTAAGTTGTTCGGTATGCCCAAAGTACTGACGGTAGGCACTCCTCCCAATCATCCTTCTCCACTCCGCAAGACTTATATATCACCAACATTATTATTTTATTGGTCGCCTCGACCTGCCCATTCGCCCGTGGATAGTAGGGGCTTGATAAGGAGTGGAAGATTTTAAACTCCGTTGTTAGCAATCGGATTATGTGATTTACAAAATGGCCTCCTTTGTCACTCGTCAGTTGGATTGGAATCCCATACCGCGTAATGATGTGTTCATAGATGAATTTTGCTGTATTGACCGCCGAATTGTCGGGTAAGGCCCGTGTCTCCACCCACTTGGTCAAGTATTATGTTGCCACTACAATGTATCTGCATTGTCGAGCTCTACTTGGTTTTAATGGTCCGACGAAATCTAATCCCCATCTCTCAAACAGTTCCTGGGCATTCGATGGGTTGAGGGGCATAAAATCCCTTTTTAATGGTCGTCCGGCCCATTGGCATGTATCACAGCTTGTTACCCACTCCCTGACGTCATTATGTAGTGTCAGCCACCACAGTCCTGCCAACAGGACTTTCCTCGCCGTGGTGTCGGGCCCCATGTGTCCACCTGCGGGCCCTTCATGTGCTTCCCTTAAGACGCCCGGAATTTCCTCTTCTAGGACACATCGCCGTAGGATCTGATCGGGCCCCATTTTATACAATAGGCCATTAATGAGTTGGAATGTCCTACTCCTCAATACCAGTTTCCTTCTTTCTCCTGGTGGCATCTCCCTCGGGAACTGTGATGTCGACAAATATTCCCCCACGCTTACGTACCAGGCGGGGAGAACCGCGATGCAAAATAAGTGAGCGTCTGGAAAATCTTCGTTCACTCCTTCGGCTGGTTCTCCTGACTGGATTCTCGACAGCTGGTCAACTATCACATGGCTCTTCCCAGGTCTTACTATAATGTTGAATGTAAATTCCTGCAGCAATAGCAGCCATTGACTGATTCGTCCTTGGATAATTGGCTTGTTTACCAGATACATTAAAGCCTGGTGGTCCACGTAAAATGTGAACGGGGTGGCGAGCAAGTAATGTCGAAATTTCTGGACGGAGTACACCATCCCGAGGGCTTCCCTTTCTGTGGTGCTATAATTTTTCTCTGCCTTCGACAGGAGTCTTCTTGAAAAGTAGACCGGGTGATCTAGCCCGTGGTCCCCAACCTGCGCCAGTGTGGCCCCTATGGCAAAGTTGGATGCGTCAACGTGTACGTGGAACTCTTTGTCCCAATCAGGATATGTTAGGATTGGCGCACCCACCAACCGTGACTTCAGTTCTTGGAAGGCCTCCTCCTGAGCCGTCCCCCATATATACCGTTCACCTTTCCTTGTCAGCTTGTCCAAAGGGCAGGATACTCGAGCAAAATTTTTGATAAATCGCCTATAATACCCTATGTGTCCTAGGAAGGATTTGACTCCCATGACATCTGTGGGTGCCTCCATTTCCACTATCACCCGAATCTTGTCTGGGTCAGTCTTGAGTCCAGCCTTACACACTATGTGTCCTAGCAGCTTCCCTTGAGGCACCATGAATCTGCATTTTTGGGGGTTGAGTGCTAGGCGAGCTCGCCTGCATCTCTCCATGCATTCGCCTAGTGCAGCCATATGTGTATCTTGGTTACTGTAGATGGACCAGTCGTCCAGGAACGCCCTGAAGTTCCCTACTGACATCTTTTCAAATATGTGAAGGATTATCCGTTGAAATGTCGCTGGTGCATTGCATAATCCGAACGGCATTCGATTATACGCGTACACGCCATCCTCCACTATGAAGGTGGTTTTTAATTTGTCTTCTTCGGCGATGGATATCTGAAAATCCATCCATGAATGAATAAATTTCATGACCGGCCACTTCTTCCAAGATGCTATCCGTAAATGGTATTGGAAACGGGTCTTTTATGGTGACCGTGTTAAGGCATCTGAAATCCACGCAGATTCGTATTTGGTTTGCCTCTTTTTTAAGGGATATCACTATGGGCGACACCCACTCGCTAGTCTGCACTTTAAAAATAATCCTGGCTTCGAGCATACATTCAATTTCATCATTCACTCTTGCCGCATAGTTTTTATTCATTCTGTATGGCCTCTTCCGTACAGGTACGGCCCCAGGTACGAGTGAAATTTTTTGTATGCACAGTTCTGGCGGCACCCCTTTGAGGTCTTTATACGTCCAAGCGAATACATCCTTGTATTCCATGAATATTTTAAACCCAGCGGCTTTCAGGACTGGGTTCCAATCGTCGCCAACCAGGATGTTTCTTGGCTCTGCTTCCGTGCCGAGGTTTGTAGGTTTTACCGATTCTTCGTACCGGATTGGTTTTGTCATGTCAAACCTGTATGCTGGTACTTCGTTGACCGGGGCATCCCCTTCGGTGTATTCCCCGTACGCTGGCGGAAATTTGTTCTCGTCTCGATCCTCGTCTACCTGCAACATGTTACACCCATACAGCAACTCGTAGTCCTCCATTTGCCAGTGGAAAAGTCCATTAAGGGAATCGGTCTCGTCCTCAGAACATCCTTGGATTCCGAGAACGCCTTCCTCGTTCGGTTCCCTTCTGTACTTTCCTCCGTCAACTCCGCCTTCGCCGTCTGATTCCGACTCTGACGCGAGTTCTTCGCTCACAAGTTGTGTTTTCAGGTCGATAATAAATTTTCTCCCGGCTTTCTCCATTGACAACGTGTTACGCTTCCAATTGTGATTCACCCTGGCTGCCACCAACCACCCTCTGCCTAGAATGGCATCGTATCCTTTCTTGGCTAGCGGAATCACCACGAAGTCGAGGACAAATGGTTGTGTCCCGATGGTCACTTGTTGCGCCATGAGCGTTCCAAGGGGTTTGATACCATGTTGATCCGCTCCCAGTAAGTTAAAGGTTGACGGCCATAGTGTTGGTTTGCCAAGCTGCTTCCAGGTTTCTTTCGGAAGCACATTCACTCCGGACCCGCCGTCAACGATAGTGTCAGTCAGAATGGTTCCCAATATTCCCATTTCTACCACCACTGGGTGTCGGCCACTGTATAGTGTTAGGACCAATGGGTCTATAGGTGTTCTGCTAGTACCATCCATATTCCGGGTTGCCTGACTATGTGGGGTTACTTGGACCGTACGTAGGAGTGCCGTACGTAATTGTGGCATCGTTTCCAGAAGGTCCTTCATTTTTACCGGCACTTCAATCTGCAGCATTTGCTTCAGGATATTCTCCTCCGCCTCAGATCGGGAGGTACTTACCGCTTCTTGGGTGCTCCTTTGTGCCAACATTTCCTTCGCCACTTCCGCCTTGGCCTCCAGCACCCGCTGCTTCTCCGTGCGAGGGTCCGGGTATGTGGCCTTCTTTACTTGCGACCGTGTGATTGCCAATACCCATTCCTCCGTCCTGTCGATGTTGAGCAGGTTTACTCCAGACTTTGGGCACGTTCCATCATCGTGGTCTCCAGGCCCACACCATTTGCATAATTTTTGTGGAGTTTCTTCTGAGGTGCATTCTCTAGCAAAGTGGCCCCATTGATTGCAGGCTCGGCACTGGATCATTGGTCGTCCCTTTGCATCATATTGGATTCGGCTCCTATTATTATTATTGGTCCTCCCCCCTTGCTGATTGTTCCGATATCCGCTAGATGATGCATTATTGTTGGCGGTTTGTGAAGTTCCGGCGGCCGGCTGCTCTTGCGTGAAGAGAACTTGTTGGTTCCTGGTTTTCATATTGTAGGGACATTCCTTTGTTAAATGTCCCGCAATCTGGCAAATGTCGCAGAAAGCCTTCTTGGGACAAGACCCCTTGGTGTGTCCGTCACTCCTACAGTCGGTACACCACACTTCATTTTCTTCTGTTTTACTTGTACTCCCTTTCATGGCTTTGAATTCTTTCAGCATTCGTTCCATGTCCTTTTGGAGCGCGTGTACCTTTTTACTCGATTCGCCACCGCTACTGCTTTCCCCGTCAGAATCTTCATCCTCCTCAGATGAATATTTATTACTTTTCTTCTTCCTTGATGTTTTGTATTCGCTCTCTAGGTCCATTGCCCTATTATAGGCGTCGTCATATGACGTAGGGGGTACAATTTTCATTTTTTTCCGTAGGGAGGATTTCAATCCTTCCACAAACCATCGTTTTTTCAAGCCCTCAGCCGGTTGGCTCTCCATTTTACCCAACAATTCCTTTAGTCTCCTGCTGTATGCCCGTACTGTCTCCTTGGTACCTTGTTTGGTACTGTATATCTCTATTACAATTTCGTTGTCATCACGGAGCAACCGAAACTCCTCCGTGAATTCCTTCTATAGGTTGGCCCACGTGGCCACTTTTTGCTTATCTACATCGGAGTACCAATCTATGGCGACTCCACGTAACGTGGCTAGGAACTGCTGTACCCAGTCATTTTGGTCTGTCACTCCGTTGGCAGACCAAATGGTTTCACATGTACGGCAGTGCCGTAAGGGGTCTTCCTTGCCATCCCCTATGAACTTTGGTAATTTTTGTTTACTCGCCATCCCAGGTCGTCTTCCTGGGGGCGGTTTTGTCTGTGTCTGTGGCCCTGTGCTGCTTCCTCCGGTGGCGTTGGTGGTGTGTCCTGCGTGGGCGACTGGAGGTACGGTGTTTTGCTTGTCGTGTGTGGCACCTACACCCGTACGGTTACCCTCCCCTTCGCTCTCACACACGCCCACTCCTGGTTCCCGTTGGTGATATCCACTCTGTGCCGTAAGGGATAAGTTTCTGAACCGATCCCGAGTCTCCTCGACTAGATTTCACCGTAACCTTGTTTCTTCTAGAAACTCTTCGTGGCTCCACGTCCTACGATGATCTGGCGACGCGTAGAAATTTCCGTCGGCCTCTACACCCTCCGTGACACCTCCTTGGTTCCCCTCGGGTCCCCCTTCGGCAGGTCGTCCTTCGGCAAGTTGCCTCAGCCTCCGTCTACGTTCTACTTGCTGCTCCAGAATCAAGGCCCTCTGCGCAGCCTCCCACTCGTCTGTTTCTACTTTTTTATTTCTATCCTTATTCAATAGGTTTGGCATTAATTGTCACACATTTCCATAACTCACAATTCATAAATCAAAACATGTCTTTATTAATTCATCTGCTCAAGTACAACTTGTGTCAATGACACTTTTATTTGAAAATAAAAAATTCAACGTTCAATTCCCTCCTGGCCTGGCGCCATCCCGTTCCGTTTCCCGTTGGCTGTTTTCTTCATAGTTGCGAAGGATCTGTTGGCGTCGCTCTTCCTGGGCAATCTCCTCCAGGTGCGCCTGTTGTGCTAGCGATGCTTGTGCAAGCAACCGGGGGAGGTGGTTCATCAACCGGTTCATTGCCGGGCTAACCTCCAGAGCTGTCCACACGGCACTTGGTGGGATTTCCGCCTCTGCCGCCTCTCGTCGGACGTAGGTCTGGATGGCTACCTGGAGTAGAATTGAAAATTCTCTCCTTGCCGTGTCTTCGCCTGTGTAAAGTTCCGTTTGTGCATCGTCCGCCTCTGGGTTTATTTCACCAACTAGTAGGCCCATTGTGTCTGTGCGCCATCCGTGTCTTCCGTTCCCGAGTACGTCTAGGCAACGGCGCCAAATGTTTGCCCTCTCGGGTGAATACTTAAAGCATGAAGTACGTAATGCAGAACAATGCCATAGATATCAGACAAGTATCAGATATGTTATTCCATTCATAATTCCTGTCTTTACAAGTTACAATGAGGAGTACATAAAGATACCGAGGGGGTGCGAGCGCCAACCGCCACATCGCAACTGCCACCCCTCGGGTGCCAACTAACAAACCCAATTACGACTTAATTAACTATTCGTATTCCCGTATACAATAATGCGGCTAACAGGGTTCATTCCAAGGCAATGTCAAGATTCAAAAATAAGAGGAAGTCAACATCTACACCTTGCACCTTCATGGCTTTCAGCTTGAGACATTCAAGAGGATAGTTTCAAAAGAGTTAATCAAAGTTAGAAGATCATCTTGAACAACATGATATAATTTGGAAACACGCCTTCATCATCATCACTACTGAAGCTTGATAATGTTGAGTATCAAGAGATATTATTCAATATTCATTCATGATGATGAATCCAGTCCACAACTACAAGTTGAGGTGGCATCCTAGTCACCATTCCATCAATCAAAAGGTTCCACATCAGCATGTTCGGATTCAATGCACCAAACTCACCCATGGAGGGCACAAACTCCAATATACCTACTCCCACTATCTATTGGTCAAAAGCTCAAGAGAGCATTGTAGTTATTTCATTGGCTAGAATAAAGTTTGTTATAACAAACCCTAATTAGGGTTTCATTGTAAAATCTTGGTCATTGATGGGGTTTGATCCTGGCCACTCATTGTAATGAGCTCTCTATATAAAGCTCAAGCTCTTCATTTGTAAAGGCTAACAGTTAGTAGCAGAGAATTAGTGAATAGGAGAAAGATAGAAAATAGGAGATTAATAATAGTTAGAAGTTAGAATAGGAGGAAGAATTGTTAAGACTTGTAAATGGAAATACTCTTTTCATTGAAGTCATGGTGAAATGTGTTATTTCAACAAGTTACATGGTTTCTAGTCCATACCACTAGCCTCTTGTTGATTGCAAGTGTGCCTTGCGTGGTCAACTGGAATTAAATGAGTTTAACTTCAATTGTTATGCGTCCATTGTTTATGCATTAACTTGAATGGTAATCCATGTTTGATGATAATGATTTGAACATCTTTGAATTGCACCTTAGAAGATTGCATTGAGTTTGGGTCAAATTGTTCGATTTGATTAATAATAGTTAGAAGTTAGAATAGGAGATTAATAATAGTTAGAAGTTAGAATAGGAGGAGGAATTGTTGTTAAGACTTGTAAATGGAAATACTCTTTTCATTGAAGTCGTGGTGAAATTTGTTATTTCAACAAGTTACATGGTTTCTACTTCTCATTTACCTTCACATTGATTAGCTTGAATGGAAGAATTTGTTGAATGTGTTTGTGTGGAATCCTTTTAGTCCATACCACTAGCCTCTTGCTGATTGTAAGTGTGCCTTGTGTGGTCAACTGGAATTAAATGAGTTTAACTTCAATTGTTATACGTCCATTGTTTATGCATTAACTTGAATGGTAATCAATGTTTGATGATAATGATTTGAACATCTTTGAATTGCACCTTAGAAGATTGCACTGAATTTGTGCCAAATTGTTCGATTTGATTAATAATAGTTAGAAGTTAGAATAGGAGAAGGAGGAATTGTTGTTAAGACTTGTAAATGGAAATACTCTTTTCATTGAAGTCATGGTGAAATGTGTTATTTCAACAAGTTACATGGTTTCTACTTCTCATTTACCCTCACGTTGATTAGCTTGAATGGAGGAATTTGTTGAATGCATTTGTGTGGAATCCTTTTAGTCCATACCACTAGCCTCTTGCTGATTGTAAGTGTGCCTTGCATGGTCAGCTGGAATTAAATGAGTTTAACTTCAATTGTTATACGTCCATTGTTTATGCATTAACTTGAATGGTAATCAATGTTTGATGATAATGATTTGAACATCTTTGAATCGCACCTTAGAAAATTGCATTGAGTTTGTGTCGAGATGTTCGATTTGATGGTGAGACCTTACCCAGTAGGATTTCATCGAATCATTCACTCTTTTCTTTCATTCTATGCATTGAAATAGAATTCCTCAACCCTTTCCCTTTTGCCCTTTTTTCCAACTCAAGCTAGTTTAGGGTAAAAAGCATCACAAAATTGTAACATCAAATGATCAAGTTCCAGTAACTCAAGCGTTCATGTACAACGTAAGGTCCCTTGGAGGAACAACAATCACAACGACCAACTATGCTTATCCACACGTTGTGACCCGACATTCAAGAACCTTGAAGTTATCTCAAGTGATCTGTTGGTGTCTGTTTTATCATCTACCAAACATTAGGATAGGATACCCGAAGGTATTCTACCCTCTCCTGAAAAATCACTACTGATTCCAAGGTCTATATGTGCGAACAAGCGACTTTAGTGGAATAGCTTCTTGGGTAGTGTATGCTGAAAATCTCAAGGGGGACTTACGTTAACAAATGTCTTTGAACTGTTGGACTTAGATGGATTTAGCAATTTTAGGCTCTTTTTTTATTTTATTTTCTGGGATTTAGACTTTCAAAAGAAAGGGAAAAAGGGATAGGGTTTGAGAAGGCTAACCTAATCCTACGAACTCTGGAGACAGTGTCAACTGGATGCTCTCGAGAAACCAAACCTTGCTTCGCCACACTAGGGACTACACAAAGCCGGTGCAATCTTCAATGGATTGTGCTTATGGTTGACATGTTGGGGTGCACAAAGGATGGGCTCAGACTAACTTTACACAATGAAATGGAAATCATCCATTCACCAAAAGTATGAGCGGAGATACACCATTGATTGACACTTATCAAAATCCTTCATTCAAATTAACATCAATGAAAGCAAATCTATGTTAATTTTAACTAAGTGTTGAGGAATTTTGAAACCATGCAAATCATTCAAACAATAGGGATTACAAAGCAGCACACATGCAATATATTATCTGAAAATGACCTTTCGCAACAATACATCAAAAAAACCTCACACTCTCCAAATGAGAGGAGCGAGATCAAACAACGATCAAGGGCCCAGATTGCAAGTTACAAACCCTAATTAGGGTTTCCTAAAACTCTACTAGTTGGAATGAGTAAGAAGAGGACATGTAGCGCAGCTGCTAATTTCCCTGAGGAGAATGTCCAGTTTCCTCTTTGGTAGATTCAACGTATCTAGACACGATTAGCCTAACTTCTTCCAGAGTGACACTTGGCAAGCTGCTAATCTGGAAATCGATGATGTCCACATCATCAGTACACGTGGCGAGGATGCTCTCCCACTCGACTGCTTGAGCCAAAAAATTCTCATCGATGAAGAGAAAGTTCGCAATCTTTGACAGATCACCCTTGTCAACCATTCCTGAGTCCCTGAAGAAGCTGGACTGGATCCTGGCCCTCAAGTTTTCTGCCTGCAGGTGCTTCTCCCTTATACTCTCCTTTTTCCAGATTTCAGATGCTACATGGAACACCTTACTCAAAATTTCTCTAATGCTCTCCTCTATCTCACAGCACTTAGCCTCGGATCTTTTCAAAACCTCGATCCGAGTGACTAGTGCATAATACCAAGTACTTAAATCGTACCTATCCCCAGCCTGTATGACGCCTGTATCCACCAAACTTCTCTTTGACAAGCCTCGGATTATTCTTAGATGTGGAAGTATCTCATCCTGAATCTCACCGATATCTTCCCAATTTATGGCCAAGTCCTGGATACGGCTGATCAATGAAGTGGCAAATTCATGAGCTGAAACCAGATTTTCTACCATTGTATCAGCTCGCACTAAAACATCTGAAATCCATTCCTTGGCGTGCGCAAATGTACCCTTCATTTCCTCATATTCCTTCATTGATTCCTGTTGAAGAGGTTGTGGAGGGGTGATGGGGATCTTGCGATTGAGTGGTCTGGTAAGGTGAAGAACATATTTATTCCACTACTGGTTTTCTTCTTCAACCTTCCTCCTCTGTTCTTTTTCTTGGGCTAAACTAGTCTTGAGGGCGTTACAAGAATCATCGAAGTACTGGACCTCTTGATCCTGGGTAGTCTTACCTAGTTCTATGGTAGTGATCTTGTAATCATCAGGGGTAACATTGCCTCTAGATTTCCCTTCCTTGGGTACCGCTATCTGGACTGTCCTGAACCCTGCATTGTCTCTCTGGATCAAGGAAAACTTCCTAGCCGACTTGGGTGGTTTGATCACGACTGGCTCATTCACCTTCTCTAGAAAGGCTGCGGTGATTTCTTCGAAATGGGCTGCCTTGGGGACCTTTGCCCTTATCTTCTCTCTTAGCCAATCAGGGACGGTCGATTGCTCAATGGCATTTTGATCAAACCCGTCATCTGCCTTCTCTGGTTTAGTATTTATACCATCCAAACAGACTAATGGTGGATTAGGCGTTTCAACTTCTACAGCTGCATCCTGCCTTCTGCTTGGATTTTGGACAAATGTTTCCACTACTTCTTCGACTAAAGGAGAAGGCACTCTTGCTCCCTCATCAGCCATATACACCTCCATCCCCTGCTCTTCGACGGCATTCTGATCAGGTACGGCGGATGCGGCACTTAGAATGGACTGACCTCCACTAGACTCTCGTCTTTCTCATACGATCTTCTTCCCAACGGCCTTCCCCGGGCTTCCAACTAGTTCTTTCCTCTTTCGGGATCCAACACTTTCCAGATTCCGAGCGTTGCTTGCAGAGGCACACCGGTTGGAAGGTAGGGAGTCATCTACTCCCATCAAATCATAGGTCAAAGTGACACCTTTAGCCTTCAATGGTTTCGTCCTTTCTGAGGTCCACCATTTGGAATACTCGACCATCGTCCTCATGAGGTCCGCCAGATCTGACTTCTCCCCTTCTGTCCAATCTATCAAGGCCAATGGTTCATCCTTCACCTTATCGAAACCTGGTTGCTGAAGCTCAAGGCTGTCCTTCACTTGGTCAGCTACTTTGAATACTGTTGTCGCCCTTACCATGCTTAAAGGAATCCTTGACCAGAATCTTTTCTTGATCTCAAAGCTATCGACTGCGTTAGCCCAATAATCTTCCAGATCTATTCTATGTTCAAAGGCCATCCCTTTGACTCTTCTTATGTTGTGGAACGGGTCGAAGTTCTTTCTTGCCTTGTACTGGTAGAAGGGATACCAAGCCAATTCCTTCTCAGCCGTTGCAGCAGCCTGTGATGATGGACATGTCTCCAGCCCATTCCCGATTGTGAGAGAAGAGGTTCCTGCCTTTTTCTGCTTATCTCTTTGAATTGCCATATACCCTTCTAATTGCCTTACAACTTTGAGCAACACCACTCGATTGGTAGGGTAGGCGAGGAGTTTGTAAGGAGATCCTGTGAATCCTTGAATCCTGATATAAGTGAATTTCGGGTACTGAATATACCAGTATCCAAACCTACTGATGAAGTCCATGGATTCTCGAGAGAGTCTCTGGTGCATTCCACCCTAAAGTGTCTAAGTGATGTACATGAGAAAGGTATCATTCACTCTCTTGAAATGAAATTTCTCCTCCATGTGAAGCTGAGGATAGCAGTCGTAGACTAGAAATTGGTTTTCTTTGGTCCCTACTTCCCCTCTGCAGGTGAGGCCCTTGTATCTATAAGTCCTTGCTAAAGAGTAGAATAGGTATGAACTCATGAAGGTGGTTTTATTTGCTTCAAGGTTCCCCAACTGGGTATCTAGATTGTCACTTATCATCTAAGCCTAGTTTATCATTTTTACCCCATTTATTATTTCGTTGATGAAATAATACATCTAGGGTTCGAATGGAGCACCCTGAGGGTTCCCCATTATTCTGTTCAGCAGCACGATCATATCCTCGATGTCCTCTTTGAAGTATGCCCGTACTAGGCTCTTCCTTTGAAGTTTGGAGGCTCCCTTCCTTGGCTTGTCCAGCCAGGAATGATTAACGATGGCATCGTACTCCTCTAAGTGATTCTGATACATGCCATCAGCCTCGTCCTTAGTGACATATACTGTGTTGTGATATTCCGAGATTCGGAAAGCCTCCCTGATGGCCTCCTCGCTGACATTCGCCAACACTCTTCCATCTGGTGCGACAATGTCCTTGTTGTCGGGGTTGTAGTGCCGTGCACACTCAACTACTAACTCAATGCACTGCATGGTGGGGAGAAAACCTGCAGCATGTACAATGCCATTCCTCATCATCTTCTGTGCCGTAGTGGTGGGCACAAGGTTGTCTAGACCAAACATGCATTTTTTAAACTCCCTCAAATTGATGTGTCCAAGGTTGGTGTCGCCAATATTCTTCCATTTTGAGGTCATCCTTGACTCAGGAGGGGCATCTTTGTCCACCTGGAACTTCATAGTGTTTAGGACCTGCAGACGAAAAATGAAATTTTTAAGCTAAAAAATATTTTGCAAAATTTCGAAAAAAAAATAACGGGGCTGTGAAATGGCTAAGTGTTGGAAAATTTTCCATTTTCATTCTCATACTTAGCCATAAAAATTGAATTTTCACCTCAAAAACCTTCCATCTTAAGGCTGGTTGTGGTTACCACCAAGTGTTAAAACTTTCAAAAAATTTCATACTCAACCAAAAAAAGATTTTCTTTCCCAAAATTTCGAAAAAATATTTCTCAAATTCTGGAAAATATTCAGAAAAAATCCATAAATCTGCATCATGAACTGGTTTCACCTTCGAATGGGTAGAAATAGGACTGGAAATTCTCTCAAGAACACTCAGAAAATTCAGTCAAGGTTAAATAATCCTTCCTCGTACCAGTTGCCTTTCTCCAAAAATCTGCGAAACTTTGGTCACAAAGCTTATCCAACTTTCAGAAATGTCAAAAACTTTCTCCAGATGATCTTCGAACTGAAATAATTTACTAAGCTTTCCTTGGTAACTTCGAACTTGTTGGTGTAGAAATGAAGTTTGAAGTGAAGTATTTGTAAATAAAGTTAACTCTTCAATTGGAACCCTTAAAATCTTCCAACTCATACTTCTAATTTCATCTTCACTCTTTTTGGAAAGTGTTGTCATGTTTCCGAGTTTGAAGAAAATATCTTCCAAAGTTTCCAATTTGGTTTATAAGTTGAAGTATTTACTAATCTTCCAATATTCTCTTTTGAAAACTTTCTATTTTGGATTCAAGTTCGAAAATATCTACTAATCCTCAAACATTCCATTTGAAAACTTTCCATTTTGGTCTTTTTTAGTTCGAAATCCTTATGGATTTTGATGACATCACTCCAAACTTGTTGACTTTGTTTGACTCCAAGGCCTAAGGCGGAGTTTTGAAGCTCTCTTCATGGTGGACGGACTTCATGTTTGGCAGACTTTTGGGAGATCACCATCATCTTGCTTAGATAGGTCGGAGTTTCATGTCTTCTCCTCCATGGCGGAGTTTTGAGATCACCCTCAAAGCATGGCGGAGTTTTGATGGTACCTCTACCATCTTCTTCACCAATTTGGGCGGACTTCTATGGCCTCTCTTCATGGATGGTGGACTTTTGGAGGGTCTCTCCTAACCAAGGCGGACCTTTTGAACATTTCCTAGGGCGGAATTCCATGAAGGCTCTTACATAGGGTGGAGTTTGGAGGCTTCTCCATATAACATGTATGGCGGACTTTAGAGACACCTCCTAGGGCGGACTTCAGAGACGCCTCCTAGGGCGGACTTCTGGCAAGGCTCCACCATTTGACATGCTTGGGCGGACTTTGATGAGTCCTCCAACATGGGCAGACTTTCAAGACATCTCCATCATTTTTGCTAGGGACACCAAGGGCTACTAAGGCACGGCGGAGTTTTGGTGGGTCTCTCCAAGGCATGGCGGAGTTTAGACAAGGCTTCCATCACTTGAAGACATTGGGCGGACTTTTGATAGGTCTCCACATGGTTATAGCGGAGTTTGAGACCTTACCCCATGGGCCTCCATGGCGGAGTTTAGACAAGGCTCCCACCACTTGAAGACCTTGGGCGGACTTTTGATAGGTCTCCACATAGCCTATGGTGGAGTTTGGAAGGTGGAACCAAAGGCTTCTCCAAGACAATGGCAAAGTTTTGACAAGGCATAGGGCGGACTTTGGTGGCATCTCCCCATACTATCCTAGGGTGGAGTTTGGAGGGGTCCTTCTTCATGGCGGACTTTGAAGTGTTGGCCACCAAGGGTGCTAGGGTAGGGCGGAGTTTTACTAGGTTCCCACATGGCGGACTTTGGTGGCATCTCCAACATGCACCTCACACACATATGGCGGACTTTAGAAGGGTCTTCTCTAACATGCACCCCACACACACATGGCGGACTTTAAAAGGGTCTTCTCTTCATGGCCTCCTACATCATGAAATCATTTTGAACCTGCAACCATACTAAAAAAACTTCGTTAGCTAGACTTAGAAGAATTTCTTAGAAAATTTCAAAATTTCGCAACTTAATCAAATTTAACCGGATTAACTTGAAATTTGAAATCCATGCCTAGGTGGATCATCTGAGGCATCACGCCCCCTAAAATGTAGGGATTTGGCTTTTTGGGTCAAGACTTGGAATTTTTGGATCCCGGTCGAGGCAGGTCAGTGCCAGCAGTGCAAACCCTAAGTACCCATTCTGAAAAAGCAAAAAAGAAGACTTTCTAAAAATAGAAAGAAAACTTTCTAAAAATAGCCATACCGGGGATTAGGCTAGAAATGCCAAAAACAAAACTTCCTAAAAAATAGGAAAAAACCAAAAAAGCAAACTTTCTAAATTTATCCAGATCGATTGCGATCTTTGTCCTTTGGCCTCTCTAAGCGCTTTGAAGGTGTCTTGACTCTAGAATCACTAGGTTTGCAAAAACTAACTTCCAATCTTAGGACCTGAAATGTTCGAAACTGAGCGAGGCTTGGCAAAATTGGAGCGAAAGGTCACAGGATACTAACAAAAACCCTAGAAAGCATGAAAAAAGAGAGGGTCCCCATTTGCAATGGGGCGATGTGTGGAAAAGGTCACAACATGATCCTTGTGCGAATCTTCAGCATTTGAGAGACTTTGATCAAGAGAGGATAAGATACTTTTGGGTATTTTATTTTGTGTTCGCATGTGCCTAAACAACACATCAACGGGAATAATTGTGGGAGTGAGCTTGAAGAATAGGGTTTTCTTAAGCAAGAAGTTGAGGCAGAAGAACTGAGGCATTACCACAAGAAATGGTTATTCTCATTTTCGAGCTGTGGTCTTGATTAAAGAGGTCAGCAGATTGTAAATATTAAATACAAATACTGCTTACAGTAGAATTTGATACACTTTTAAAAACAGAAGTGGGTAAGAGATAAAGAATAACAGGCCTTTTTGAAAGAAGAGAAGAATAGTAATTGGCAAAATATAATTCTCAAAAACCATTGTGGAGATTTTCCTTGAATGTTTAAGAGATGTCACCATCTTCTTCACATGCATTGGATTCTTGTTAACTGTTGTTCATCTTGCTACTGGTAGTCTGCTTAAAACCTTTCTTTGAAATTTTCTGTTATGTATTCAAATGATTGTTTGGAGACGAACACAATTTGCAGTAATTAAAGTCTGCTTTTCTAAAATTTCATAGTAACTTGAGTCCTGACAAGCAGGTAGTCAGGTAGGAATGTACTATCAATCTTTGAGCATTTATAACATATACCTGGATTAAGCATTACCTAAGCATTGTCAAATAAAATTTGTGGTAATGATGTCACTAGGTTCTGGAAAATCATATGCTCGATGATTTATTGTTCGTGATATCCTTTAATGGAATTCAGGCTGCTGATTTCTTTGCAAATGTGTTGTGCCTCCAAGATGGAATTCATGAATTAGTATTTCTGCAATTTCCCTCCTGAAAGGAATATTGTTTTTTTCATGAAAATTTGCTGTTATCCAGAATTGCAATCTGTAGTCAATACTGCCACTGTACCAAAGGAGCTGAGGAAATGAAATTAAGATTATCAGAGAAAGAGAGGTGCCATTAAAAAGAAAATTCATATTTTCCTTGATTTTATGTATAGAGTGAATGCTGCGAGTATTGAAATATGGGTTGAGAACTTCATGTGCTATGTAAGGAAGAGGAGGCACCTGTCCATAAATGTTTTAAGACCTGATCAGAAAACAAACTTTTGTTATGGCAATTTCAAGATGAAGTCACTTATAAAATAAGCAATTTGAGAGATTAGTGGTGGCAGGAAAATAATGGGCGGAATTCAAGTAAAGGTACAGCCTTATAGAGGAAATAATCAAAGGTGGGAGTGATGGGAGAAGATTTTAGGAAAAAGATAAGTTCAATGGTGGGGTCATGGGAGGGAGTAAACATCAAAGATCAGTATTGTAAAGGGTAAAAAATGGCTGTACTAGGAAATATGTGGTGCTCCTATGTTTTAGACAATGAGGATAAATATATCTAGAATGGATTCAGGAGTTACAGTGGGTACGAAAGGCTATAGGTATATAAAAAAATAAAAAACATTTTTAATTTGTTATTAGTATTATTTTATTTTGACAAAGATCAATACATGCACCTAAGAGAGTTGTGTTTCCGGGTTATAAGTTACCAGTCTGTGTTGATGGAAACTGCATGTTGTAGCAGCCTCTCATCTTTACACTACGTTCTAGGTTTATCACTTTTTTGGCAAGGTCATCTGCAACTTGATTAAAATGGCATCTTCTGTGTTGGAATCAGAATTCTTGGAAAGAGTCTTGTGTTGATGTAGGAGATGAAATCTTCCCATTTTCAGTTGGATATCCAGGTTCCTTTTGTAGCCTTGATGAAGTATAGCATGCTGACCTTGGAGTCCCCTTCTGTTATTAACTTTGGCACCAAATTTCCTTAGTTAAGAAGATTATCTAAGACACGGTGAGAAGTTATGTGAAGTTATTTATTTGGTGCCCTATGGACTGCCTGTGTCTCGTTATAAATTCACCATATGGATTTCTCAGTGTTCCTTGAATGTCAAACTTCTTGAATTCAAAATCAATGCCCTGTCAGTATTTAATTTATGCCATCCTTCTAGGGGAGTATTAGACCAGATTTTCAAGCAAACAAAGATATAAAACATTACACTTGAAAGGGAGATTCTATTTCCTTGCATTGCAAAGGTCTAGATGCTTGAAGAATTATACCTGTCTTCTCACCGTATTGTGTATAGAATGGATATTTCCTGATACTAGTTGATATCATTCCAGTTATTTGTTCTTTGTGTTGGCAGGTGTTCTCGAAGACCCTTTTGTTTCGTTCAATCCAAATGCCCCAAATGGAGTCATTTGAGGCTATAAGTTAATGCTACTTGATGCAGAGAATTGTACTTCCATTTTGTTTATGCTATTATTCCAAATGGTACAATCAAGAAGAGATGTCCTGGTTTGGTGGTTCAAAAAGAAGCAGCAAATGTGTCCCGTCTTTCCATATCTCTCTTCCCAATTTGCATGGGAAAACTGATAAGCAGATGAGGGATGGTCTCCTCACTTTGTTTACAATTGGGGCATCTTTGTGGCCCTACCCAACCTCTTTTCTTTAGTTGTTCAACTGTGAGAATTTTATAGTGGAGGACTAACCAAAGAAAATGCTTGAGTTTGGTGAATGAGATGTAGTTGCCATAACTCTTCCATATTTTTGCAGGCTGTTGATTGTTCCTCATTAATTATTGACATCTTGATGCGGCAATACATTCTCCATCCACTGTAGATTTCCATATTGTTGTATCCTGACTGTTGGATATTTGTGTTTTCATCTCACAAGGTTTTTTTGAGTTTTGCATATTGTGTTTCATATGAGCAGGATATGAGCAGGTTGTTGCAGAAGTTGGAGGTTCTATATTTTTCTATTATTGTCCTTTGTTGACCGATACCGCAACTTTTATGATTCCTTGACTTTGTAGATGTAATTGAAGCGAGTGTAATTCCTGGCCACAAAAGGAAAGGATATCCATTCCAATCTTCGCAGAAACTTACTTCTGTTCCTGTGCCTATTTCCTGGTAATAACTTAGGTAAGTTTTTCCATCCCTCTTTTATCCTTTTTCCCACACTTGATAGTTGGATTTTCCAATGACTGAATAATCGGTCCTCAAAAGGTTCATGTACCTGGTCCTGATGATTTGTGCCTGATTAGCTTGGGGGTTGGTTTGAATTCTCCATGCTAACTTTATAGGGTGTTGAATCCCTTGGTGCTTTTTATGTCCAGGCCCACACTGAATTTGTCTTTACATGCTTTCCCATGCCACAAGAGAAAGTTTGAAGGCTTCTTCTTTTTCCTTACCAACGAAATTTTTGTTGAAGACCCATTCTTTGTTCCTTGGTATTTTGAGTTTATATATTGACATTGATTGCACAACATATGTGTCAGATTTTCAAGCTAGCAAGAGACACTGGAAAAGATGTTGATAGACTTGCCCTGGTTGATTCTATATTCTGTTGCTCACTGATAATGTAGCAGGTTGCTTTTAAGTGTTTGAAATCTACCAAACTACATATTGATGCCCTGTATACCACGTACCTCTTCCTCCCATTTGTAGATGGAAGTCCATGTATTTTTCAAAGCAATTTGATTGCTTTTAAGGATCTAAGGAAGATTCTCCCAATCTGATAAAGATGTATGGGTTCAAGAGGTCTCCTTACCTTAATTCTCTGGCTATTTTGAATCATTTCCACTTTTGTCTATTGAGTACAATAGAGAGCGTCAAAGTGATAACATAACTTTTGATCCAATCAACGAACTGTTTGTTGAAGCCAAATTGTTCCACGATTTTGAATAGAAAATTCCAGTTAGTCTATCAAAGGCCTTTAGGCTTTGACATATCAAGCTTTAGGAATACTCCAATCCAGCTCCTAGTTTTTGGCTGGGTGGATAAGGTCTTGGATTGTTATTACATTCTGTGATTTTTCTTCCTGGAACAAATGCTGATTGATTTTCTGATATAAATTTCGTGGGTGCAACTTCAGCATTGAGGCAATATTTTTGGAGCAAAGTTCCCAAATTGGAATTGGCTATGATACAATTTTCAGGTATGGCAAAAATAATTGGGGCTGGGTACATTCTTACAAATAACATATCAAAATCATGAATATATACAAATTTGCCGCATAAAACAGAAATTAAATTCAGAATACCACATATCATACATATGCTGCACAAAACTACCAGAAATTAATAAATTTGAAATACAATATACTAATTCGATATCTATTATCAAAAATTCATGATAAGTATTCCTTGTTTAATATTAAAATAATACAAATTGTAAAAGCCTCATATGGGTCAACATGAAGACCGACACCCTCATCGAGTTTAGATGTAGCAGGTAGATTAAGTAGATTAGATTGTTTAAATGATATTGCATAATATTAAATATTCTATATTTATTATCATCCAATATTAATTTGAAGTTAAACAGCCATTTTTCAACAATGTAGACTAATATGGCTTTTTTGTTTGGGTTTTAGACATTTGGTCAACTACAGTCAAATTGAGCAGCAGCAAATGATAAAGACCAGCCTCATAACTCTTTGATGAGGCTGGTTTGAGTAGCAAGAGAGCGGAAATGTATTGCTATGTTGACCGAGCAGCAAAGGCTGGGTTTTGTTCCGAGAGATTCAAGCAGCAAGGGTGGTGTTTGTTTGCTGTTAGTCGCTATTCCTTTAGCATTCATGGCTCATTCCTTGTTTATACAGCTCGTCAAACTCATGAGATAAGTCAATAATTAAAAAATATGCATTGTAATCTTCACCTGCTTCTAGGCTTCTAGCATTGTGACGGAAACACCTTCAAATCACCACATCTGACCAGGAACCAATGGGCTTCGATCCTTGCCAATTTCAAAACATTGTAATGCCCAAAATAAAAAAAAGGAACCCTGCCCCAATCTACAAGCAATTCTATTTGGCATCCCATTTCCGGGATGAATTTTAACCTGGAATTGGCAAATTTGCTGGCAATTCAGTAACGTAGGTTTGGAGTTGATATTATTGATCGTATTGTATAGTGCAATAGGTCTATGGTATTCCAACTTTGAGGACTTTTCTATTTTGGAGATGAACACTAAATTTGAAGCGTTCATCTGTGTCAACATCTGTTTATTCCTTAAAGACTTCAGAAATATTAAAATTACCTCTTCTTTGGTAAGATCCCAGAAGGTCTAGTAGAAACTTGTATAAAAGCCATCGGTTATAGGAGCTTTGACAAGATCAAAGGAGAGAGAATTGCTTTGAATTCTACTTCAAAAGATTTTTGAAGCAGCTAATCATTATCATCCTATATTATGGTGTCTGCCAAGAGTTTTAAGAGTTGCTCTTGTGCTTGCTTTTTGTCCTCCTGGTCAACTATTGAGGAGAGAGAAGATTTTAAGTAATTTGCAGCCAATGTTGGTATTTCTTAAGGGTCAATCATTATTCTCCCATTCTCCAGAATTATCTATTAAGCCGTATTCCACAGGGACACATCCCCAGCCTCCAAATCCCCATCTCTATCCCCAAGAATGTTTTGGGTATGGAGGTACAGCAGTGGACATCCCCTAGTTATCCCCAAAAATCTTCAAATCTGTGAAATGTTTCGGAAACATGTTGCAGAAATAGAAAAAATTGCAGAGACATTTGGCTGTCCCCGACACCAAAGCAATTTTTTTTGAGGTAAAAATAAAAATCATTCATAACATTAAAAAAAGACTATTAAACATATCATGACAGCATTTTAACAGCAGCAATAAATATCACGATTCAGATTCATAGGTAATGATATAAGATATATCATATAACATAAACGGTTAACATTAACAGCAAAAATTTGGATTTCTGATTTCACTGTTCAAAAAAGTCTCAAACTTCAAAAATTTTATATGGTATTAAAGTCGGTTATTATTTTCAGGTGCAAAAGAGATTAAAGGCGCATTGGCCATGGTCTGATATAGTGTGGTACCATGTGAGAAGTGCAGATGTTTTTTTGGAAAAATAGTTGGCATGCATGCTTCTGCAGACATCATACAACATTATTTTAACAGTGTCATGCTATATAAATATGTGTGTGTGTGTGCGTGCACCTCAGACTGCCGTTCCCAAAATGCATCCCCTGCCATCTGACCATTCCCACCCTGGGAAAGTCATGGATCATAGCTATTAATGCATGGATAAGACTGACTTTTGGAAATAAGTTATATTTGAGTCTCTTTTCGAGACTCATTGTGATTTTTTCTCTATTTGCAAAAATTAATTTCTCATTGCTGAATGAATTTTAATTGCAATACTATTAGAATAATGTCTTTCTCTTTGTGTTATTAATGGTCATTTAAATTGTTTCTAATTTCACCTCTAGTTAACGATTGTTTCTTTTAGAAACATCGTCTTTGTAACTCTATTTAAAGGAGTTTTGTCTCCTTGATTAATTGAACAACATCGATTCTTTGAAATCCATATGCTTTTGCATCTATATTATGGTATCAGAGCCTTGGTTAATTTCGAAATAATTTTTCAATTAAAAATTCGTCATGAATTTTTAACAGTTTTTTTTGAAAAAATTCTTTGTTTATTCGAAATTGCAGTTTGTTTTGGCTGCACTACTAGGGTTTTCTGGCTATTTTCTGCCCTCTCCCGCGACCCGTCTCTCCTGCATTTTGCGCAACCAAGCGACGCGTTTTTTTCCCGCCTGCAGATTTTTTTTTGCCATTTTTGGACCGAAATCTGCATTTTCGGCTAGGGTTTTGACCCTCCAGATTCAGTCAAAAAAAATTTATGAGCACAGATTCGTGGTGGGTTTTTCGAGATCTCAACTAGGTTGTGTTGACATGTATTTTGTACACTATCAAACACAGAATAAAATACCCAGGGGTACCTTATCCTCTCTTGAGTAAAGCCTCTGAATGCTGAAGATGTCGCGAAAAGGATCAATCGGGATGACTTCAAGGTTTTTGTATGTAGGGTCTCTACGTGTGGATAAGCTCTTTGTGGTATGATGTGATTTGCTGGAATCACAAGGGGACTTACATTTGATGATTGAACGTCTGATTTGCTTTGAATATTGTTGGAACACAGGATTTTACTAGCTTTGATTTGAAAAAAAGGAAAAAAGATGAGGGTGAGGAAAGGATCTAATTCTAATACTAAGAATGTAGGAGCAATGAATGATCTTTGATGAAATTCTAACTAAGTCTTGTTTTGACATCGCAGGACCATCTCCACAAGGCTAGTGCGATCTTCGAAGGAAAGCTTTATGATGTTCAAATCATCACTGCAGGCATAGACACCATGCATATCAATGAAGAAGCGATAATTGAAATTAGGCTTAAGCTGAACGATTCCAATTGACTACGCAAGGCAAGTCTACAATCAACGAACTGCTAGTAGTATGGATATACGAATTTCACCATCAATCAAGCACATTTCTTCCACTCATCTAATCATCTACCATCTAGGATTGAAGATTCAACAAGAAACCATGCATATTGCAAGAAACGACACACTTCACCATTACTTCAATGAAAATGGAGTTTGTTTATAATCAATGGCAACAATTTCTTGCCTTGTCCTCCTATTCTACTCTAATTGCTATTCTATCAATTGACTACTCACTCTCTAACTACTCTCTAACTGCTTCCAACTCTATTCTATTAGCCTTTACAAATGAAATGCCAGGGCTTATATAGTGCCCTTAATACAATTCGATGGCTGAGATCAATGGCCAAGATTCAACAATGAAAACCCTAATTAGGGTTTGTTACAACCATTACATAACATTTAATGCTTGACCAATGAAATAATTGTATTAATTGGACACATGTCTTCTCTGGAAAATTCAACCAATGGATAGCTGGGGTAGTGTTGTGACCATTTCACACATCGCCCCATCGCAAATGGGGACCCCCTCTTTTTTGCTTGTTTTTCGCTTGTTTTCGCTTTCGTTTTTAGGGTTTTGTTAGTCCGTTAGTTGTCTGGATTTAGGGCTAAGCCTTAGGGTTTTAAATTTTGCCTTTTTAAGCCAAAATCCAGTCATTTTTGAGAGCTTTTGAGCTTTCTTTTCTAGAATGCAAATTTTGAATGCAATGATTTCGCCAAAATGGTCTAATTTTTTCAATTGGAATGTTCTTGCAGAGCTTAAACTTGTCTAAGTGTTGACCGTCAATGTGAATTTTTGTCTGATTGAATATTTTGACCAAATTTTGACTTTTTTGAAGTTTGATCCTGGGCATTGGAATTGATTTGTTTTCGCCTCGTGAAGTGTTAAAATGTGAAAAATCTTGTTATTTTGGCCTGTAGGAGCAAAATCGCTCCTGTCCCTCAGTGAAGGACGGGAGCTCATTTTCAGATATCTCATCATTCTTGCAGAGTCCGGACAAATTTTACGTTTGAAGTGATAGAGAACGACAAGATCTTTCATTTGAATATAAATTGAAGATTTTCATGAGCGCAGAAATGCCTCCAGGAGGAAAATCGCTCCTGTCCCTCAGTGAAGGACCGGAGCTACAATTCAAATTTTGCCTTGTCCTTGCAAGATTTCGAAAACTTAATGATTTGAGGACGTCCAAAGGAAGATGCTTTGCCAAATGAATATAATTTGAGATGCAAAAACGAAGGAGAATGACCTATATTGACCAAATCGCTCCTGTCCCTCTCCAAGGGACCAGGGCGAGGTACCTTGTAGCTCTCGTCCCTCTCCCAGGGACCAGAGCGATTTCCTTCATTTTGCAAAATCCAGACAAGGGTCGAGGCAAGTTTACGTTCAAAAACAAGGGAAAACATGAGATGAACGCATTGAATATAAATTGAAGATTTTTGGGACGTCCATAACAGTGTTAAATGCCTAGTTCGCTCCTGTCCCTCAGGAAGGGACCAGAGCGATTTTTGATATAATTGCTTTTCTTGCAAAGTTACAGATGATGTCGAGGCATGGACGAATGGAGTGAAGAGGGACGAATCCGTTGAATATAAACTTGGAACCTGGCAAAGTGAGGTAGTGGCCACAAGGGAAGGATCGCTCCTGTCCCTCTCCAAGGGACCAGGGCGATACATTGATGATAATACTCCCTACGCAAGTTCAAGGTCGTTCCTCCGAAGTTCGAGGTCGACACAAGTCAAAACAAGGTGGCGAGGGACATTTCAAGGCGTCTTCATCATGCGCAAACACTCAAAGGACGTTAAAATGAAGAAATTGACACCCTATAACATAGATCGCTCCTGTCCCTTAGGAAGGGACCAAGGCGATGTTAGATGCATTGGCCATTTCATGCAAAATTTACGTAAGGACAAGACATTGCAATATTTTAGAGGGTCCATGGTATGGTAAAAGGATGATAAACAAGAGTTTTGAACGTGAAATGATCATTATTTTGAGCATGGAGACTATATCGCTCCTGTCCCTCTCCAAGGGACCAGGGCGATTTGCTTTGGATTCCTTGTTTTGCTTCAAGATCAAGCTAAGTCAAGACGTCTTAAGATAGCATATGGTCCAAGGCATCGTTTGAAGATAATTCGCAAAAGTGTTGAACGTCCAAACATTGCCAAATAATGTAAAAGCCTCACATCGCTCCTGTCCTTTGGACAAGGACCAGGGCGATATCATCAAAAGCACGCACGTTCCTTCAAAGATCAAAGCGAAGCAAGGTTAGGTAAGGTGAAGGACGACGTTTGAAGGGCATTACAATGAAGATCGAAGTGCAAAGTTGACAAGGTCAAGGAAAGGACATGGATCGCTCCTGTCCCTCTCCAAGGGACAAGGGCGATGATCCCTTTAATACACTCAAAACTTCATGCGAGCAAATGGAATAAGCGCAAAAGACACGAACAAAGGATGCTATTCGCCCACAATAAAAAAATCGAAGTTAAAAGATGCAAGATGGACATGAAAACAAGAAGATCGCTCCTGTCCTTTGGACAAGGACCAGGGCGATATGCACTTAAAGGACACCCATATGCGCACACAAGGCGATCAAATTCGAAGGACCATCAAGGTGATCGATTTTTAACGTGGAGATGAAGGAGTTGGACGTAAGAAATGCAAAAGTCAAGACAAAATGGTGAATCGCTCCTGTCCCTCTCCAAGGGACCAGAGCGATGAGGTACGTCCCTTTGTTTTCCAATTTTGGCGCCAAATAAACAAATTTAAATTTCCTTAAATGCTAAATCGATTAAAAAATTGAAAATCCATTTTTATTTAGCATTTAATATGGCGTTATCTTTTATTAATTATTTTGCCTTTATTAAAAATCGAAATTCTCATTTAAAAAACGCAAGGCATTAATAATTAATTATTTAATTAATATAAAAATCGATTTGAAGCGCCCAATTAGGCAAGTCGGCCTTGTTATTTTATTGCAAATCATTTAAAAAATGGTTTTATTTGTCAAGTCGGCCTAGGGGGTGAAAGGGTATGAGCGCTATTTATAAGGGGAGTGAAATGTTCATTTTCACATAATCATTTTTACCTTTCTTCATGCGAATCAAGAAGAGGCGAATATAGTGCGAAGTGTGTTCAAAGGTGGTGCGATTTCAAACCAAAGGTGGCGCTAGTATCATCTTGTGTGGAGTGCGAATTGCGTTGAAGGCCAAAGGTGGTGCGAATTTCATTCATCCAAGGGTGGCGCGTAGTTATCAAAAGGTGGTGCGAATTTGAAGACCACACCAAGGGCGAACTTGGAGATCCATCTAAGACCACACCAAAGGCGAATTTGGAGATCATTTAAGACCACGTCTAAGGCAATACTTGAAGATCACGTTCTCTCCAGAGGTGGCGAAGTATATTTTGAGGGAATCATATTGAAGATTATCTTATACCTCAAATTTTGCCTAGGCGAATTTTGTTTTTGCATTCTAGAGTTAGCTCTCTATCAAGGTATGGCGATTTAATTGTTATTGCTTTATTCATTCATCGTCATATTTCAATTTTTGAATTTTGAAATTTTGAATCTCTTAGCTCAATCGTTTTTTTAGGAAATGATAACTCTAGAGACTTATCATGAGGTTTCCTAAAACCTATCTCTCTTATTTACGTTATTTATTGCAAAATCTATCTCTTATAATGAAATGTTGTGTAGGTATGGCGACCCCAAAGGCGGGAGCATCCACCAGTCGCTCGGCTCTCATGAAAGAAGATCAGAGGACCGAAGAAGTGGAGACCAAGATCGTGTCCAAGTGGAGCAACATTGGAGATACAAACTTGGGAAACTTTAGCACGAAGAAGTTCCGAGAGGTCCCTTACATCGGCAAGCCATCACCTGTCGCCCGGAGAATAATAGAGAGTGGCATCGTTAAGGCGGCCGGTTTTCCTCCAGCCATTCAGTGTCACGAGTTGATGATCGAGTGTGCCCGTCATTACAATCCACAGTCCAGGACAATTGTGTCCAATGAGGGAAACACTTTGGCGTACCTTTCAGAGGAGGCCATAAGTGAAGCCTTCCATCTTCCAGAGCACAGGGACATGATATACAAGAGCATTGAAGGAGCCAGATCAGTGTACGATGATGATCCAGATGCTTGCCTAAGCATAATCAACAAGAACTGGCTACTCAAGAGTCGTCCCCGTCTGAGCAAAGTACCGAACACACCACACCGGATTGATTTCCAAGAGGAGTACAGAGATTTGATTACCATGCTCAACAGAGTTACAGGAGCACCTCATGCCTTCTATTTTGAGAAATGGATGTTTTATTTCATCCAGGTGATTGTTCAAGGAAAGGGTACAATACATTGGGCTAGGATAATTAGCCATTGCTTAGACGTACAATTGAGAAGACTCAGGGCTACTAAGTCCTTCCACATGAGTTCATACGTCATCTATGCCTTAATCAGGAGCGTTGAGTACGCAGGACTACCTCATAGAGGAGTGATTGGAAGAGGACCCGACGAGGTCAGAGTTTGTGAATCCTATACCTACTTGCATCATCCACCAGGGAAGAACTACAAGTTAATCAATGATACTTTCACGATGAACATCACCAGGACGTTGCAAGGAGGGATTCACAACAGATTATCTCAGGATGCCCAGGAATTAATCAAGAGGTACGGTGCTTGGTTCATTCAGTTTCCCAAGTTCACTTACATTAGAGTGTATGGATGTCCTTTACCTCCATACATGTTGCCGAGGTACCCGACAGATAGAATTGTGTTACTTGAAGTAACAAGGCAGTTGGCAGCATATGTGAAGGCATTCAGACACAGACATCAGAATGGAGTTCAGGTACCTATTATTTTGGGTAATTCAGTTGAGGTATGTCCCAATGTCTCAGCCATGGATGACGCAGAGAGGGAGTTAGCCTTGTATCCTTTTTCATCTTTTGCTTGGAGGAATAGTTTTGATCCTCATGGACATTTAGAGGAGACAGTCGGTAGAAGATTTAGACATGAGTACCAAATTGAAGATTTTATGATGAATCTCCTAGATGATCTTGAAGTGAAACGCAAGATACATTCTAGATTGCCTTTGGATTTCATCAGGAAATGTAAGATTTACAGAGTGGCCGACCAAGCTCAGGACAACGGCAGGCACATCCAATCTTCATATGATAGAGAGAGCAAAGCAATAAGTTTGAATTGGAATGAGCCCGAGGCCGTGGATTTAGATGATTTGATGGCACCAGTCTTGTCTTGTACTCGCAGATGGGTAGACATTCAACATCAGAAGTTGAGAGAACAAGGCATAGCCATGTCTTTTACTTTGGAAGAAAAGCCAGCCGAAGGTGGAGCCAGTGTTAGTGAAGGCAATCCTAATCCTAGGAATTCAGGTGAAGGTAACCTTCGATGTGCCAGTGAGGGCAATCTCCATCCGAGAGGTTCAAAGAGAAAGGAAAGATCAGAAAAGAAAGAGCCTTCCAAGAAAAAGCAAGGTGCTAACAAAGACCAAACACCAGGTACTTCTTCCAGGCCAGAAGATAGAACAGTTCGAGTGGAAGAATCCATGGAATCGATGGTACAGAATGATAGACAGGAGGAAGAACAGGCACAGCATGTTTCATCCGATGGATCTCTCCAAGACTATGATTTAGATAATGATAATGAAGTAACATCTCCTCCCAGACAAGAAGAAGTAGTACACAAAGAAATTCAAGTTCAAGAGACAAGATCAAATATCCCAGATTGGTTGAAGGAAAGATTGACTAAGGTGATCGTAATTGAGGACGAGGACAGTGCAATCGATCTAGAGAGCCTTGTTGGACGCTCACATATGACAACAGAGAAGAAGAAGGCTACAAAGATGTCCAAGATGATTCGAGATGAGACTGGATCTAGAAAACTGCAGATAGCTACACCGGCAGCAGACAAATATGAGGGTGAGATCCTAGCAGAAGACTATCATATACAGACTATTGAGTTAGGACCATCCACAGCAGAGCAGACTTTAGATGATGCCACCGACACATTTGAGGCATTAAAGGATAAGTTTAGAGAAGAAGTAGAAAAGAATAGAAAGCTTGAGAGAGAGGTCGGTGCATGGAGGACATATTTCAGTCACATCAATGAACCTTTGGGACGTCAGGATCCAGTTAGATCACCATTGCAGGCATTGCCCCTTCAATCAATCAATGAAGCAGAAAGATTCAGGAATATGGTTCAGCGTACATGTAATTGGATGGATAGATCTCACACGGTGGCCATTGAGTTTATTACAAGGATGTCGAAGATCACCCATCAGGCTATCCAAGTTCTTGAGATAATCCACAGATTGATGGCAACAGTAGCTGCATTTGCCCATACCAAAGACGTTGTCATCCCTGTCTTGAAAGTTATAAGACATACATCTAGAAGAATTTTAGCACAAGAGAGGATCTTAGAAGGTGATTCTCACAGTTTGTTTCAGTGGTCGACCTTACTCCATATAAAGAGTGTTCTCTTTGAGGACATCAGTGTTAGATGTGGTCAAGTTGAGGAGGTGATCAATCCGATCCAGGACAGAGTATTTGAGGTACTTCGTACCATTCTTGGCAGAAGGATCGAGGTCGAGACAGATGTGGATTTACAAGAGTTTGAGGATAGAATCACGATCATCTTTCGCAAGGACGCAGATGTTACAGATGAGCAGTATGATCAAATGTATGCCACCATGCTCCTGATTGATAGAACAAAGGAACTTGAACCTACTTGGGACACAGCTCTTCTAGATGCATTTGATCAGGTTATCCACTTAGAAGAGAGTATCAAGAATCTTCCCGAGATTCCAATCACAGAAATCGAAGGAATTGTGACAAAATTCATTGCATATGCTAAGAAAGAAAATTGGAAAGGGAATAAGATTCTAGATGAAAGGTTGTTGCAGATGACATGACATCTTATTTCTCATTGGTTGATACCTCCTAGATTTTTGTGCCAAATTTAATATTTGGCTATGTATTTAATGTTGTTCAGTAAAAAGGAGGTCATTTGTAACAAACCCTAATTAGGGTTTAGGTGTCATGATCTTGTCCGTTGATTTACTTTCAATCTGGACCTTTCATTGTAATTGGGGATGCTATTTATACCTCCATTTTCATTTCATTTGTAATAGTCAGTTAATAGAGAAATAGAGAATAGAGTTGAGAAATTAGAGTTGTAAGCAATTTTTATTTTTGTAGCAAGATTGAGTCTTGAAGAGAGAAGTTCAAGCAATTGTTGTATATGATGACTTGGAAATCAATAAAATATTGAAGTTATGGTGTTTTGTTGCAAGTTTCTTGAGTTATCTTCATGGTTGTTGGATGTACTTGAATCACGCTCAATCAAAGTAGTTTGTTAATTAGAAAGACTAAGTGTGAGATTTGATATTTGGTAGGACTCGCAATCCAAACCACTAGCTTCTTGCTGATTGTAGGAACGCCTTGTGTGGTCGACTGGAAAACACCTTGAGTCCTTAACCTTCAAGCATTTTCGTATCTAGGACATGTACCTTCGTAGTAGTGTCCTTGGTCTTTGATGCATTGAACATCATTATTACCTTAGAAGATCGCACTAATTTCAGTTGAGTTGTTGTCTTATGGCGAAATTGAAATTGGTTGAGTCTTGCCAAATCTCATCCATGCTAAGTCGTTCATAGGGTTAGGCTAGATTAGACCTCTTAAGCCCTATCTTTTTCCATTTTTTTTTTTTTTTTTTTTTTTGAAAGTTCCTTTTAGATTAGTGAAACCTTCGAACTATTGAATCCGTAAGAAGCCTTGAAGGAAACAGCAAATCACATCATACCACTAAAAGCTTGTCCACACGTGGAGACCCCACTAAAAGAACCTTGGAGTCCACCTAACTGATCCTTTTTGCAGATCTTCAGCAGTTAGAGACTATTTTCTCAAGAGAGGATAAGATGCCTGTCGGTATTTTATTCTGTGTATGATTGTGTACAAAATACACGTCAACAGAATTGGCGCTAGAAGGAGGGCTCTTTAGTTTCAAAGTTCGAAGTCCGAAGATTTTGAAAAGAGAAAAATATTGCAAACATGATCATGAAGTACGATGGTGTTGCCGAATGAAGGACTGAATCAAGTGGTGCAACCCAATTTGCAAATAGGCAATACCCAAGAAGACATCATTTCCCAATTGAATCAAGTAGCTTGGAACGCAAGGAGAAGTCAAGTCGAATATAACAGAGTCAGAATCATCCTAGAGCAAGAGGAAGATAGAGCCGAAGAACATCAAAGGGTCATAGCTAGAGATCTTCGCAATCAAAGGAACCCACAATAATCCTTGCAAGACTTCACGCTGGATCGCATTGGTTCATTCTCGCCCGAGAAACATCAAAGGTTGTTGAGGTCTACACCAGGCATCAAAGATCTAAGTGAACTTCAGTTTACTTCCAAGGCAAAGCGAGTTAAGAGAGAAGACACCCCCAAGGAGTTCGAACTAAGATTGGAAGGATCTCCTGAGTCATCACAAGTTCTTCAAGAACAAGTCCAAGCGGCGATCCAGTCTAGTATCCAGGCAATTTCACAAACAAAGAGCCAAGCTAGTTCATCAAGTTCAGTTTCAGGGAATACAATGGCTCATCGTGCTCCACCACCACCTCCTCCTCCTCATGTACTTAATGGTGCGACATGGCTAGTCAACAATCCATCACCGTTGGAATTTGCAGTTTATCATGATATGCCGAAGAATCCAGAACACTTTTGTTCCAAGTTCAATGTTAGTGATTTCCATCGCACGGCAGAAGATCACATCAAGATGTTCGAGGACCTTCTTCGTAACAGACAAATTGAATATGGAGATGTGGCATGTAGGCTTTTTCCCTACTCATTGGGAGAAGAGGCATACTTTTGGTTTATTCATTTGCCTACAGGGTCCATCAGGACTTGGGACGCGATGAAAGACGCATTCATTGCCAAATTTGGCATCCCAACTACACCAGCAGAGTTATATAGACAGTTTGTTGAGGTTCGAAGGAGAGAACATGAACCTATTACTTCCTTCAACGACAGATTTCACCGAGCATACACAATACTACGTCCTCCTTATCTTATTGCAGATCCAAGGGAAATTTACTATGGAGCCTTAGATCATCTCACAGCCATGTTCGTAAGGACACATCCAACTCCGAATGATCTAAATGCGGCATATACAAGAGCCATTGAAGTAAGTAAGCACATGGGACAAAACATCACTGGACCACTACTACATATGGGACCCGTCGCAGCACCTAACCAGATGCAGGCAGTTGGCACGGCTTTGGCCAACCAAACTCCAGTCATGAATCCAATTCCGCAAGCGACCTATCCAAGCGTACAGCCGGCAAATCAGTTGGTCCTTCACCCAGGAGCTCCAATTTCTCAAGCCCCACCCGCTCAACCTGTGTACCTGCAAAATGCTACGAATTCGTCAAGGACACAAGAAGAGAAAGATGAAATGAAAGAGCTAATTGAACAAGTCAAGAGGTTGTCAACTGAGGTAACTCACTTGAGGAACCAGAATAATCAACTCCAGAGCATGCAGAGGGCCAACCACGGCCAACACGCGAACAACCAGAATTTCCAAGGGAATAATAATCAAGGATTCAGAAACAATTATCAAGGAAATAACAATCAAGGTTTCCAAAGAAGACCATGGAATACAGCTCCGAACAATGGAAATGTGGTGACGCCTTTGGACAATCCACCAAATGCGCAAAGTCAAGAGAACCCCTCTTCGGGCAAAGTGTTTTTAGCCGAAGCGGCCTTGTCCAGTTGGTGCAGACTCCACAACACGAACCAACATTCCGAGTTGCAGTGTCCTGAGTTCAAGATTGCGGCCGACATTTTCCAACAAGAGATGCGTACTACCAATCCGCCTGAAAATCCTCCCACCACAGGGTACGAAATTGTTCCAACCACGCAGTATGGTCAAGCCATGATCGTTGAAACCTGCAGATATTCACAAGAAGAAATTAGTCAAGTACAAAATGGGAGATTTCCTCCAGAATCGGCCAATGGACCAATGGTGCCACCAGGATCTCAGTTTCCGCCAGCATCTGCAAATGGACCTGTAGAGGATTCAGAATACTATTTCCCACCATTGAACGACAGTGTCTTGGTAGAGGGAATCAAGGAAGTATTCCACCAAGCGTCAGGAGGTGCAAACCAAAGAGTTTATCACAGGAATCAGAGAAATCCCGAACCATTAACAACATCGATTCCTCCAAACAATTTTTCGACTCCGCCAGATCCCCAAGCCAGCAACGTCCCTGAATATCCACAAAACACTCAAGAATACAGACAAAGAAGAAATATTTCACCTCCTGCGGGAAATGAAATGAAAAGATTGGCCGCCTTGGTGTTAGATGAACTCAAGAAAGTCAAGGTAAGTTTACCACTCTATGAGTTGCTCAAAGTGTCTGAAATTAAAGAGGCAGTGATTAATAGTTTGAGTGAACCTAGTGCAACAAGGTCAAATGTTCAAGCCACTATCAATGTGACTCAAGAGGAAGCCGATTCTCAAGAACAACCCGAGCAAAATGAGTGCATGGTTCAAACTATAACCTTCCCAGCTAAAAAGGAAGATATGTTGGAAGGAAAAGTATTACTCAAAAGAGGCGAAGCAAAGAAAGCTCAGCCTACAGTCAAAGAGAACCTCACTACTAACTTGGTTCTTCCCGAAAAGGAAGTCGCAATCAAGAAAGATGTGGTTAAAAAAGGAAAATCTGCAAACCAAGCCAGTCACTCGAAAGAGGAGAGCCCAGCGAAGGAAGATCACTCGAAGATTAATCAAGTTAAACATCAAGAATCAAGTGAAGGAAATTCAGTGCCTTCTCAAGGAAAGGACGAACCGGCCCCGTTCCTGTTATCAGTCAGAATATTTGGAAAACTATTACACAATTGCCTTTATGATTCCGGAGCCTCAAGCAATGTCATGCCTTTAGCCGTTTGTCAAAGACTTGGAATAACTCCCGCACCTACCAAGAGAAAGGTCACTCAGCTTGACAAGACAGAAGTTCCAGTCATGGGAGAATTGAACAACATTCACATGCAATTGGCCGCAGATCCAAGAGTCCAGAATTTTATAGATATATCAGTAGTGGATATTCCAGATTCATATGGAATGCTCCTGAGTCGAGATTGGTCCCGAAAATTGAATGGATATGTATCGACCGATTTCGCACACATGTGGCTACCATGGAGAGGAGTCCCGAACCAGATTAAAATTGATAGCACCCCAAGGTTGAGATTGATGATAACTGAATATGGAGAGGACAACGAAGTTCTATTTTTAGAATCCGACCTAGGAACATATAAACCAAAAGTAGAGGAGATCTTAATGATACAAGACATACAAGATGAAGATACCCAACAAGAGGTCATGGAGTCAACTGAGATCGTCATTGAAAGCGATCAAGGATCCGACCAAGAGGACGAAGGGATGTTTGAAAACTTCAGAAGGTTTGTGCAAAGAAACATCCAGCAAAGTGTGCAACTTGGCAATCTAGCATCTGTTCGAGAGTTGCTCCTTCCGAATTGGTGTAGAATTCACAATGCCGTCCACTCAGAATTATCTTGCGCTTTATGCCAGACCGCATTGGAGCAAGTGAACAAAAGAATCCCGCAGACACTAATTGTAGAGGAAATTCAAGATTCAGAGAATGAAAGCTCTACAGACACCGAAAGTTCTGTAGAAGATGAAGTTTCGTCCGATACAACAGATGAAAGTCATGAAAGTCCAGAAACGGACAATCAAGAAAATCAAATATGGACACTAAGGTTCGACGGATCTAAGTCCAAACAAGGATCCGGAGCTGGATATGAATTAATTAGTCCAAAAGGAGAAACATACCTTGCCGCTCACAGATTGCAGTTCCCTTGCACCAACAACGTAGCAGAATATGAATCTTTGGTCCATGGATTACTGTTGGCCATCCAAAAGGGGGCAAAGATACTGCAAGTATACGGAGACTCAGAAATCGCAATAAGGCAAATCAGGAAGCAATATGTCTGTCATGACAAAAGGCTAACCAAGTATAGGAATCGAGTCTGGGATCTAATTGAAAGTTTCGAAGCTTTCAATATCAATTCAATTTATAGACATCAGAATCAAGTGGCCAATTCACTTGCACAGGCCGCGAGCTCATTGATTCCATTAGCAATGGAAGGATTAAAGAAGTTTACAATCGAGTTAATATCAGTTCCTTCAGTCCCAGATAACATTACCAATTTCCAAGTTTTCGAAGACGACAAGCACATTCTAGACTTCCTAACCAGCACGGACGTTTTCTTAACACAGATCATAGATGAAGATGAAGTGGGTGAAGCTGAGTTCGATGCCGAAGGAGTCCTGAACTTAAAGACAAACACTATTCCAAAAGGAATGGTTGAATTAGAAAGGATTTTTGATCCTGACAAGTTGAAAGAAAAGAAGAATCACAGCGTAGAAGGCAATATGTGCGACGCGATCAATCTAGGTGATGAGACACAAGTTAAGAATGTTTTCATTGGAAAGTCCTGCACAGCGACTGAAAAGAATGGAATCCTAAAGAACATGAGGGACTTCCCAGATGTCATTGCATGGAGCTATGAAGATCTCAAGACCTACGACACTGCGATTATCACTCACACAATCCCGTTGAAGCCAGGAAGCAAGCCGTTCAGGCAAAGACAAAGACCCGTCAATCCTTTGTTAGAACCGCTGATATACCAAGAAGTGAAGAAGTTACTCACAGCTAAAATCATCTTCCCAGTAAGACACTCGACGTGGGTCGCCAACCTGGTACCTGTTAGAAAGAAAAATGGAGAGATCAGATTGTGTGTGGATTTCAGAAATCTTAATAGAGCGTCAGAGAAAGATAACTATCCGCTCCCATCATTAGATGAAGTACTGCAGATCGTCAATGGATCGCAGATGATGTCCTTCCTAGACGGATATTCAGGATACAATCAAGTCCTAGTCGAACCTGAAGATCGAATAAAGACTGCCTTCACCACCAAATGGGGAACATTTGCCTATAAGAGGATGCCTTTTGGACTCATAAACGCCGGGGCCACTTTCCAGAGAGCTATGGATATCGCTTTCAGAGATTTAATTGGAAAAAGCATTATTATATATATGGATGATATCACAGTTTTTTCTAGGCAGAGAGAAGATCATGTGGACGATTTGAGAAGAGTCTTCCAAAGATGTAGAAGATACGGTGTCTCCCTTAATCCGAAGAAATGCATATTTGGAGTCACAGAAGGAAAGCTTTTAGGACATGTCATCTCAGAGAAAGGAATATCTATTGATCCTGAAAGGGTGAGGGCCATATCTACTATCAATTTGCCAGCAAGCAAGAAAGAGCTCAAATCATTTTTCGGCAAAATCAACTTCGTCCGAAAATTCATTACCGGATTTGCCGAGATTGTCAGACCATTGAATGAAATGTTAAAGAAAGATGCAAAGGTTGAGTGGACTCCACAAGCCAGAAGGGCATTTGAAGAAATAAAGACCACAATCATGGAGGCACCAGTTTTGATTAGCCCTGATTATCTCAAACCATTTTATTTATATTCCTTCGCTTCCGAATACACTTGTGCCGCCATCCTCACCCAAAGAAGTGAAGAGAGGGATGAAAACCCGATTGCTTTCATGAGCACCCCATTGAAAGATGCAGAATTGAGATATCCAAACATTGAAAAGCAAGCATACGCATTAGTAAAGGCAGTAAAGAAGTTCAGACATTACCTCCTGAGAGCCAAGATTTATGCAATAGTGCCTGATGCGGCAGTCAAGACTCTTCTCATGCAAAATGAATTAGGTGAAAGAAGAGGAAAGTGGGTCGCCATTATCCAAGAATTTGACATTGAGATTCAGCCCATGAAACTTGTCCGAGGACAAGCTTTGGCGCAGACATTGGCAATAGATGGGCCAGGATTAGTCCAACAAATTTACGAATTAGAGGATGTCACGCCTGATGAATGGTACAAAGACATTGTGACATATTTGCTTAATCACAGATGTCCTGCTCATATGACACCTACACAAAAGAGAGCATTAAGATTAAAGTGTCAACATTACATGCTTCAAGGATCTGTTTTATACCGCAAGAACTATGAAGGAGTGTACCTGAGATGTGTTGGCAAAGACGAAGCAAAGCAGATAATTGAACATTTCCATTCCAAGTTTGGAACCGGACATGGAGCCAACCTCGCCACAGCTCACCAGATCCTAAGAGCAGGATATTACTGGCCTACGCTTTTTAAAGATACATTCAATCACATTAAGACGTGCCACACATGTCAAGTCGCAGCTATTAGAGAGAGAAATCCTGCCATGCCGCTGAATCCCGTGATTGAAGCCAGACCATTTGCTAAATGGGGAATGGACTTTATTGGTGTTATTAACCCCGCATCCTCAGCACAACATAAGTACATCATTACAGCTACAGATTATTGTACCAGATGGTCAGAGGCACGGGCACTTAAGGTTTGTTCTACTGAAGTTGTAATCAAGTTTCTAGAGGAGAACATAATCACAAGGTTTGGATGCCCTTATGCGTTGGTTTGCGACAATGGATCGGCATTCACATCATTGAGATTCTCAAATTGGGCTTTTGAGTACGGGATAACCCTCAAATTTTCATCAAATTATTATCCTCAGGGTAATGGATTAGCAGAATCCACCAACAAAAATTTGCTCAGTGTTATCAAGAAATTATTAGAGAGAAGTCCAAGAGAATGGCACACCCAGTTGAGATTTGCTTTGTGGGCAGACAGAATCAGAACAAAGAACGCATTAGGCATTTCGCCTTATTTTCTAGTCTATGGCCAAGACCCAGTCTTCCCCATGCAACTCAGGATTCCAACCTTGAGATTCATTCAAGAGTACATGGAAGATACTGATGCAGTGCAGGCCAGGTTGACACAGTTGATGAATTTAGAAGAGAAACGAGATCAAGCACTGGAGACCTTTGCTAAACACCAAGGAGTGGTGAAGAGATGGTTTGATCGAGAAGCAAGAGTCAAGGCGTTCCGGATTTCAGATCTCGTCCTGTATTGGGACAAAGCACATGAGAAAAGAGGAGAACATGATAAGTTTGATAAGCTTTGGAAAGGCCCTTATCAAATTTCAGAGATATTGGGAGAAAATGCATTTAGGTTGCAGACTTTAACTGGAGAGGACATCCCGTTGCCTGTCAACGGGAGATATCTCAAACATTATTTCCAATCCTAAAATGCCAAGGCCTTCCCTTGTACATAGTCAGTTTAGTTTGCTTTCGTTGTTTTTTTTGGTTTTGTTTTGTTTCCGTTTTGTTGTAGTTTAGGTGTTTTTGTTTTAGGTTAGTTGTTTTGTCCTGAGGGGTATCCATTTGACAATGGGTGATTTTGTTATGTAACACTCTGACTTCCTGCCGGGTTGTTGGATGCATTTGGAAAATCATGAAGTCTTTTGGAATTACTGAGGGGGTTTCTTTTAATGAAGCTTTGAGTCAGGACATATTTGCATTGAAGTAGATTAGCTTATTGAACTCACGTATTTTTGTCCTCCAGTTATTATATTTCACACACTTATAATCTCCGAGTCATTATGGTTTACAGGCGAAGCTGTGATCAGTGAAAAATCTAAAGTCTAGCTTCAGCGCCACCGCAATCCTCAAACCCTAGTGAGTTTCGTTACTCACAAGCCAAAGAATTGACAGAACTGAAAAGCAGTATCAAAAGAAAAGTTGAAAAAATGAGAAAATCAAAAGAAAAGAAATGAGCTAAAAGGAAATATCAAATTGGCTAAAGGGAATTTTCGAATAACTCCATCGGGGCTATAGACGCCTGACTGGCAATGGAGCAATGTTCGTGAGCTTGCGGCGATAACCTCGTCGGGACTATGGACGTCTGACTGGCAGCGAGGCTCTATCCAGGATGCTTTTGGAGTTTAGACGAACTATGTAGCTTATCACAGGGGAACCTGGAGATCATGATTGTCTTGTTGAGGGGAATTAACGCATTTGCACACACATGGGTAACTGTGGACTTGATACTTTGTCTCAATATGATGCTCTCTTCTTGTAAGTGTTTCTTAACTCCTGGTTTTGTTGAGGGGGGTTTTCTGAGTCTTCTTTTAGAAAGATTGATTCCCAAATGTTTTGCAACATTTCTCAGTGGTGTCGCCAGATGTTGTGACCATTTCACACATCGCCCCATCGCAAATGGGGACCCCCTCTTTTTTGCTTGTTTTTCGCTTGTTTTCGCTTTCGTTTTTAGGGTTTTGTTAGTCCGTTAGTTGTCTGGATTTAGGGCTAAGCCTTAGGGTTTTAAATTTTGCCTTTTTAAGCCAAAATCCAGTCATTTTTGAGAGCTTTTGAGCTTTCTTTTCTAGAATGCAAATTTTGAATGCAATGATTTCGCCAAAATGGTCTAATTTTTTCAATTGGAATGTTCTTGCAGAGCTTAAACTTGTCTAAGTGTTGACCGTCAATGTGAATTTTTGTCTGATTGAATATTTTGACCAAATTTTGACTTTTTTGAAGTTTGATCCTGGGCATTGGAATTGATTTGTTTTCGCCTCGTGAAGTGTTAAAATGTGAAAAATCTTGTTATTTTGGCCTGTAGGAGCAAAATCGCTCCTGTCCCTCAGTGAAGGACGGGAGCTCATTTTCAGATATCTCATCATTCTTGCAGAGTCCGGACAAATTTTACGTTTGAAGTGATAGAGAACGACAAGATCTTTCATTTGAATATAAATTGAAGATTTTCATGAGCGCAGAAATGCCTCCAGGAGGAAAATCGCTCCTGTCCCTCAGTGAAGGACCGGAGCTACAATTCAAATTTTGCCTTGTCCTTGCAAGATTTCGAAAACTTAATGATTTGAGGACGTCCAAAGGAAGATGCTTTGCCAAATGAATATAATTTGAGATGCAAAAACGAAGGAGAATGACCTATATTGACCAAATCGCTCCTGTCCCTCTCCAAGGGACCAGGGCGAGGTACCTTGTAGCTCTCGTCCCTCTCCCAGGGACCAGAGCGATTTCCTTCATTTTGCAAAATCCAGACAAGGGTCGAGGCAAGTTTACGTTCAAAAACAAGGGAAAACATGAGATGAACGCATTGAATATAAATTGAAGATTTTTGGGACGTCCATAACAGTGTTAAATGCCTAGTTCGCTCCTGTCCCTCAGGAAGGGACCAGAGCGATTTTTGATATAATTGCTTTTCTTGCAAAGTTACAGATGATGTCGAGGCATGGACGAATGGAGTGAAGAGGGACGAATCCGTTGAATATAAACTTGGAACCTGGCAAAGTGAGGTAGTGGCCACAAGGGAAGGATCGCTCCTGTCCCTCTCCAAGGGACCAGGGCGATACATTGATGATAATACTCCCTACGCAAGTTCAAGGTCGTTCCTCCGAAGTTCGAGGTCGACACAAGTCAAAACAAGGTGGCGAGGGACATTTCAAGGCGTCTTCATCATGCGCAAACACTCAAAGGACGTTAAAATGAAGAAATTGACACCCTATAACATAGATCGCTCCTGTCCCTTAGGAAGGGACCAAGGCGATGTTAGATGCATTGGCCATTTCATGCAAAATTTACGTAAGGACAAGACATTGCAATATTTTAGAGGGTCCATGGTATGGTAAAAGGATGATAAACAAGAGTTTTGAACGTGAAATGATCATTATTTTGAGCATGGAGACTATATCGCTCCTGTCCCTCTCCAAGGGACCAGGGCGATTTGCTTTGGATTCCTTGTTTTGCTTCAAGATCAAGCTAAGTCAAGACGTCTTAAGATAGCATATGGTCCAAGGCATCGTTTGAAGATAATTCGCAAAAGTGTTGAACGTCCAAACATTGCCAAATAATGTAAAAGCCTCACATCGCTCCTGTCCTTTGGACAAGGACCAGGGCGATATCATCAAAAGCACGCACGTTCCTTCAAAGATCAAAGCGAAGCAAGGTTAGGTAAGGTGAAGGACGACGTTTGAAGGGCATTACAATGAAGATCGAAGTGCAAAGTTGACAAGGTCAAGGAAAGGACATGGATCGCTCCTGTCCCTCTCCAAGGGACAAGGGCGATGATCCCTTTAATACACTCAAAACTTCATGCGAGCAAATGGAATAAGCGCAAAAGACACGAACAAAGGATGCTATTCGCCCACAATAAAAAAATCGAAGTTAAAAGATGCAAGATGGACATGAAAACAAGAAGATCGCTCCTGTCCTTTGGACAAGGACCAGGGCGATATGCACTTAAAGGACACCCATATGCGCACACAAGGCGATCAAATTCGAAGGACCATCAAGGTGATCGATTTTTAACGTGGAGATGAAGGAGTTGGACGTAAGAAATGCAAAAGTCAAGACAAAATGGTGAATCGCTCCTGTCCCTCTCCAAGGGACCAGAGCGATGAGGTACGTCCCTTTGTTTTCCAATTTTGGCGCCAAATAAACAAATTTAAATTTCCTTAAATGCTAAATCGATTAAAAAATTGAAAATCCATTTTTATTTAGCATTTAATATGGCGTTATCTTTTATTAATTATTTTGCCTTTATTAAAAATCGAAATTCTCATTTAAAAAACGCAAGGCATTAATAATTAATTATTTAATTAATATAAAAATCGATTTGAAGCGCCCAATTAGGCAAGTCGGCCTTGTTATTTTATTGCAAATCATTTAAAAAATGGTTTTATTTGTCAAGTCGGCCTAGGGGGTGAAAGGGTATGAGCGCTATTTATAAGGGGAGTGAAATGTTCATTTTCACATAATCATTTTTACCTTTCTTCATGCGAATCAAGAAGAGGCGAATATAGTGCGAAGTGTGTTCAAAGGTGGTGCGATTTCAAACCAAAGGTGGCGCTAGTATCATCTTGTGTGGAGTGCGAATTGCGTTGAAGGCCAAAGGTGGTGCGAATTTCATTCATCCAAGGGTGGCGCGTAGTTATCAAAAGGTGGTGCGAATTTGAAGACCACACCAAGGGCGAACTTGGAGATCCATCTAAGACCACACCAAAGGCGAATTTGGAGATCATTTAAGACCACGTCTAAGGCAATACTTGAAGATCACGTTCTCTCCAGAGGTGGCGAAGTATATTTTGAGGGAATCATATTGAAGATTATCTTATACCTCAAATTTTGCCTAGGCGAATTTTGTTTTTGCATTCTAGAGTTAGCTCTCTATCAAGGTATGGCGATTTAATTGTTATTGCTTTATTCATTCATCGTCATATTTCAATTTTTGAATTTTGAAATTTTGAATCTCTTAGCTCAATCGTTTTTTTAGGAAATGATAACTCTAGAGACTTATCATGAGGTTTCCTAAAACCTATCTCTCTTATTTACGTTATTTATTGCAAAATCTATCTCTTATAATGAAATGTTGTGTAGGTATGGCGACCCCAAAGGCGGGAGCATCCACCAGTCGCTCGGCTCTCATGAAAGAAGATCAGAGGACCGAAGAAGTGGAGACCAAGATCGTGTCCAAGTGGAGCAACATTGGAGATACAAACTTGGGAAACTTTAGCACGAAGAAGTTCCGAGAGGTCCCTTACATCGGCAAGCCATCACCTGTCGCCCGGAGAATAATAGAGAGTGGCATCGTTAAGGCGGCCGGTTTTCCTCCAGCCATTCAGTGTCACGAGTTGATGATCGAGTGTGCCCGTCATTACAATCCACAGTCCAGGACAATTGTGTCCAATGAGGGAAACACTTTGGCGTACCTTTCAGAGGAGGCCATAAGTGAAGCCTTCCATCTTCCAGAGCACAGGGACATGATATACAAGAGCATTGAAGGAGCCAGATCAGTGTACGATGATGATCCAGATGCTTGCCTAAGCATAATCAACAAGAACTGGCTACTCAAGAGTCGTCCCCGTCTGAGCAAAGTACCGAACACACCACACCGGATTGATTTCCAAGAGGAGTACAGAGATTTGATTACCATGCTCAACAGAGTTACAGGAGCACCTCATGCCTTCTATTTTGAGAAATGGATGTTTTATTTCATCCAGGTGATTGTTCAAGGAAAGGGTACAATACATTGGGCTAGGATAATTAGCCATTGCTTAGACGTACAATTGAGAAGACTCAGGGCTACTAAGTCCTTCCACATGAGTTCATACGTCATCTATGCCTTAATCAGGAGCGTTGAGTACGCAGGACTACCTCATAGAGGAGTGATTGGAAGAGGACCCGACGAGGTCAGAGTTTGTGAATCCTATACCTACTTGCATCATCCACCAGGGAAGAACTACAAGTTAATCAATGATACTTTCACGATGAACATCACCAGGACGTTGCAAGGAGGGATTCACAACAGATTATCTCAGGATGCCCAGGAATTAATCAAGAGGTACGGTGCTTGGTTCATTCAGTTTCCCAAGTTCACTTACATTAGAGTGTATGGATGTCCTTTACCTCCATACATGTTGCCGAGGTACCCGACAGATAGAATTGTGTTACTTGAAGTAACAAGGCAGTTGGCAGCATATGTGAAGGCATTCAGACACAGACATCAGAATGGAGTTCAGGTACCTATTATTTTGGGTAATTCAGTTGAGGTATGTCCCAATGTCTCAGCCATGGATGACGCAGAGAGGGAGTTAGCCTTGTATCCTTTTTCATCTTTTGCTTGGAGGAATAGTTTTGATCCTCATGGACATTTAGAGGAGACAGTCGGTAGAAGATTTAGACATGAGTACCAAATTGAAGATTTTATGATGAATCTCCTAGATGATCTTGAAGTGAAACGCAAGATACATTCTAGATTGCCTTTGGATTTCATCAGGAAATGTAAGATTTACAGAGTGGCCGACCAAGCTCAGGACAACGGCAGGCACATCCAATCTTCATATGATAGAGAGAGCAAAGCAATAAGTTTGAATTGGAATGAGCCCGAGGCCGTGGATTTAGATGATTTGATGGCACCAGTCTTGTCTTGTACTCGCAGATGGGTAGACATTCAACATCAGAAGTTGAGAGAACAAGGCATAGCCATGTCTTTTACTTTGGAAGAAAAGCCAGCCGAAGGTGGAGCCAGTGTTAGTGAAGGCAATCCTAATCCTAGGAATTCAGGTGAAGGTAACCTTCGATGTGCCAGTGAGGGCAATCTCCATCCGAGAGGTTCAAAGAGAAAGGAAAGATCAGAAAAGAAAGAGCCTTCCAAGAAAAAGCAAGGTGCTAACAAAGACCAAACACCAGGTACTTCTTCCAGGCCAGAAGATAGAACAGTTCGAGTGGAAGAATCCATGGAATCGATGGTACAGAATGATAGACAGGAGGAAGAACAGGCACAGCATGTTTCATCCGATGGATCTCTCCAAGACTATGATTTAGATAATGATAATGAAGTAACATCTCCTCCCAGACAAGAAGAAGTAGTACACAAAGAAATTCAAGTTCAAGAGACAAGATCAAATATCCCAGATTGGTTGAAGGAAAGATTGACTAAGGTGATCGTAATTGAGGACGAGGACAGTGCAATCGATCTAGAGAGCCTTGTTGGACGCTCACATATGACAACAGAGAAGAAGAAGGCTACAAAGATGTCCAAGATGATTCGAGATGAGACTGGATCTAGAAAACTGCAGATAGCTACACCGGCAGCAGACAAATATGAGGGTGAGATCCTAGCAGAAGACTATCATATACAGACTATTGAGTTAGGACCATCCACAGCAGAGCAGACTTTAGATGATGCCACCGACACATTTGAGGCATTAAAGGATAAGTTTAGAGAAGAAGTAGAAAAGAATAGAAAGCTTGAGAGAGAGGTCGGTGCATGGAGGACATATTTCAGTCACATCAATGAACCTTTGGGACGTCAGGATCCAGTTAGATCACCATTGCAGGCATTGCCCCTTCAATCAATCAATGAAGCAGAAAGATTCAGGAATATGGTTCAGCGTACATGTAATTGGATGGATAGATCTCACACGGTGGCCATTGAGTTTATTACAAGGATGTCGAAGATCACCCATCAGGCTATCCAAGTTCTTGAGATAATCCACAGATTGATGGCAACAGTAGCTGCATTTGCCCATACCAAAGACGTTGTCATCCCTGTCTTGAAAGTTATAAGACATACATCTAGAAGAATTTTAGCACAAGAGAGGATCTTAGAAGGTGATTCTCACAGTTTGTTTCAGTGGTCGACCTTACTCCATATAAAGAGTGTTCTCTTTGAGGACATCAGTGTTAGATGTGGTCAAGTTGAGGAGGTGATCAATCCGATCCAGGACAGAGTATTTGAGGTACTTCGTACCATTCTTGGCAGAAGGATCGAGGTCGAGACAGATGTGGATTTACAAGAGTTTGAGGATAGAATCACGATCATCTTTCGCAAGGACGCAGATGTTACAGATGAGCAGTATGATCAAATGTATGCCACCATGCTCCTGATTGATAGAACAAAGGAACTTGAACCTACTTGGGACACAGCTCTTCTAGATGCATTTGATCAGGTTATCCACTTAGAAGAGAGTATCAAGAATCTTCCCGAGATTCCAATCACAGAAATCGAAGGAATTGTGACAAAATTCATTGCATATGCTAAGAAAGAAAATTGGAAAGGGAATAAGATTCTAGATGAAAGGTTGTTGCAGATGACATGACATCTTATTTCTCATTGGTTGATACCTCCTAGATTTTTGTGCCAAATTTAATATTTGGCTATGTATTTAATGTTGTTCAGTAAAAAGGAGGTCATTTGTAACAAACCCTAATTAGGGTTTAGGTGTCATGATCTTGTCCGTTGATTTACTTTCAATCTGGACCTTTCATTGTAATTGGGGATGCTATTTATACCTCCATTTTCATTTCATTTGTAATAGTCAGTTAATAGAGAAATAGAGAATAGAGTTGAGAAATTAGAGTTGTAAGCAATTTTTATTTTTGTAGCAAGATTGAGTCTTGAAGAGAGAAGTTCAAGCAATTGTTGTATATGATGACTTGGAAATCAATAAAATATTGAAGTTATGGTGTTTTGTTGCAAGTTTCTTGAGTTATCTTCATGGTTGTTGGATGTACTTGAATCACGCTCAATCAAAGTAGTTTGTTAATTAGAAAGACTAAGTGTGAGATTTGATATTTGGTAGGACTCGCAATCCAAACCACTAGCTTCTTGCTGATTGTAGGAACGCCTTGTGTGGTCGACTGGAAAACACCTTGAGTCCTTAACCTTCAAGCATTTTCGTATCTAGGACATGTACCTTCGTAGTAGTGTCCTTGGTCTTTGATGCATTGAACATCATTATTACCTTAGAAGATCGCACTAATTTCAGTTGAGTTGTTGTCTTATGGCGAAATTGAAATTGGTTGAGTCTTGCCAAATCTCATCCATGCTAAGTCGTTCATAGGGTTAGGCTAGATTAGACCTCTTAAGCCCTATCTTTTTCCATTTTTTTTTTTTTTTTTTTTTTTGAAAGTTCCTTTTAGATTAGTGAAACCTTCGAACTATTGAATCCGTAAGAAGCCTTGAAGGAAACAGCAAATCACATCATACCACTAAAAGCTTGTCCACACGTGGAGACCCCACTAAAAGAACCTTGGAGTCCACCTAACTGATCCTTTTTGCAGATCTTCAGCAGTTAGAGACTATTTTCTCAAGAGAGGATAAGATGCCTGTCGGTATTTTATTCTGTGTATGATTGTGTACAAAATACACGTCAACAGGTAGGTACATTGAAGTTTGTGCCACCTTCCATGAGTTAGGTACATTGAATCTGGACATGCTGAGGTGGACCACACTAACTGGAGAAATGATGACAAGGATGCCACCTCGTCTGACACTTGTAACTTGGTAGATATTCGATTTGATGTTGTTGAGAAGCTAGCTTTAATTAATTCATCTGGAACTATCTGCTTCTTCAACGAACCCTTCGCTCTGACTTCTTTTGTCTCTGATTTGCAGGATGATGATGTACCTCGCCTTGGAATAGTGGACTGGAAGAGGTCGCCCTTGTTGATTTTTGATCGAATAAAGCCATCCTTGTCGATGCTAGACTGGATGAGGTCGCCCATATCCTTGCTTGATCTAGCTTGATTTTCCAACTCCGGGATCTCCATTTGATGCCTACACAAAATATTAAATTTAGTTTTTTGAGCATCAAACCTTAAAGCATGAAATTTAAGACCTTTCAAAGGTAAAACTTAAGCTATTAATTTGAAAAAAGTCATGATAAATCAAGAATTACACATTTTCAAATTAATAATGAATGGAATTTGGATCTTCAAGACTTAGACTTTACAAAATTGCAATGGGATCACAATAAGTCTTGAATGAGATCTTCAAAAAAGGAATTCTTCATACCTCCTCTTTGATTGCTTAACTACAAAACCTTGGCAAAAGATGAAAGAAAACCGGATTATGATGGACAAGCTTAGATTATAGTCCTCCCTTGGATGAATTATGCCTCCTCTAGCCTTCAAAAGAGCTTCACCTTCCACTAGCTTCTCCAAAATCTGGAAATTCGCCTCCAATCTAGCAAGAAATTCAGCTCTCCAATAGCCTTCAATATGAATTTCGCCCTCCTTAGTCTCCACACTTAGTAGAAATTTGCTCCACTCCAGCTAGATTTCACACCTTCAATTAGCTCTCCAAATTCGCACTTGAAAGGATGATTAAATGATTTGAATTGTGAAAAAACACCTCCAATATATAGAGCGCTCACCTTCCACTTACCCATGAGGCCAACCTAGCAAATAAAAGGTGAAATAATAAATAAAACCTCAAAAGGAGTAGGCCGACTTGTCAAATAAAGGCAAAATAATGCCTTGTGCGCTCCACATTTAATTTTAATTTAATAAAAATTAATTTTAAATGCCTCCAAGGGAATTTTTATTAATTTCAAGGCTTAAAAATTAATTTATTAAATTAAAAATGCCTTAATTTAATGCGAATTTGATTCAATATCTCCAAAGGCCTCAAAGTTAAAATATCAACGCTCAAATGATGTGAAAATGAAGGACATCACCAATTTCGCCCTGGACCCTTGGTGAGGGACAGGAGCGACTTTTCACTTTTGCTCTCAATCCTTCATCCTTTTATTTGTCGATTCTCGTTGTGGGGTAAGTAATGATCTCTTTCACTTGTTCCATGCATGCTCAATTTGCTTTCGCAAGGCAAAATAGGTGTTCTAAAGCTTTTCGCCCTGGTCCTTCAGTGAAGGACAGGAGCGCCTTTTGCATTTTAGCCTAGGATTATCAAGTTTTGAAGTCAAATCTTTGTTCACCATGCCTTAGAAGACTTTTTCATCCTTGCACAATCTTGCCTTAGCATAACCTTGGAGGGAAGCTATTGGTTTTGTAAAAAAAAATCGCCCTGGTCCTTCAGTGAGGGACAGGAGCGCTCTTGAGTTCTTTGCATAAATTCTTGATCACTTCAATCTTCAAATTACTCCGAAGCGTAGAACATCATTCCCCATTCCCTTTTGAGTCTTGGAAACAAAAAAGTTATCTTGAAATGCAAGGTAAATGGGCACACTTAGAAATTTCGCCCTGGACCCTTGGAGAGGGACAAGAGCGATTTGCAAATTGTCATCAAAATTTGTAATCATAGCATCTTAATTCCACCTCAAGGCATTTCAAACATCATTTCAAACTTGCGCCTTGGCTTAGATTTGTCTAAACTTGGCGAGAAGTGCTGGATATTAGGTTTTTCGCCCTGGTCCTTCAGTGAGGGACAGGAGCGATTTTGTAATTTCAAGCTTATCCGTCCTTTGCTAGCCTTCCAAATTATCTTCAACGGGTGAAACACACCTTCTTCCATTCATTTCAATCACAAAACTTGTTTTGTCCTTGCAAGAAAATTGCATTTTTAGAATCTAGCTCCGGACCTTCAGTGAGGGACAGGAGCGAAATTCGCTCTGGACCTCCTGAGAGGGTCAGGAGCGAAATTTGACCTTTTGAACTCTCCGACAGGATAATTTTATGGAATATAACATTTAAGTATAAGTCACTTATACTTTAAGTTATATTCCATATATACTTTCAGGATGTTTGAGAGTGGTTTCAGACCTCTAGGAGTTATATTGCAAAATCTAGTTTTTTGAGGTTTTTCAGTTTTCAGACTTAGTCAAATTTCAGGATCAGGACATTCCAGACTTAGCCAATTTTCAGGATCAGGACTTTCAGACTTAGCCAAAATTTCAGGATCAGGACTTTCAGACTTAGCCAAATTTCAGGATCAGGATATTCCAGACTTAGCCAAATTTCAGGATCAGGACTTTCCAGACTTCATCACTTATGAACTTGACCTAACTCAAGCAGAACCTGCTATCCAGGTGATCCCCTAGGCGACCCTCAAAATGCAAAGGCTAACAGACAAAACCCTAAAAGACCTAAAAAAACAAACCCTAGAAAGCAAAAAGCAGGGGTCCCCATTTGCAATGGGGCGATGTGTGAAAACGTCACAACAGGTCGTCGTCAGAATTTTTTGGGTGCCTCGATTTTCGAGCCAGTGGATCCAGATTCCGATAGCAGATTCCTTTTGGGTTTTTCGCAAGGATTTCTGGGTTGTCTTCAGATTTTTCTGGGTCAGCCAGAAATTTTTTCTTGAAATTTGTGCGAGCCGTACTTCATTTTTTTAAGTCTGTACGTGCATCTGCCTCTATTTCTGCAGTGGGATTCAAAAATTTTGAATTTTGTGCTAGTGCCTCTTCTCAGTTTTTCGTTTTTCGTGCATTGGGAAACGTGCAAGATGGCGTAATTGACCAACTTGATGTTGGAAGGCAGTCAGGTTTTGTGCACTTCGCAACTTCTTAGTACCTCGTTTTTTGTGCCTCGAAAAGCATGAAGATGGCTTATGGGCATCGATGTTTGTTTCGGTTTTTAATTTTTTTTTACCTACTTGATATTGGAAGGCAATCAGGTTTTGTGCACTTAGCAAGTTCTTAGTACCTCGTTTTTTGTGCCTCGAAAAGCGTGAAGATGGCTTATGGGCATTGATGTTTGTTTCAGTTTTTAATTATTTTTTACCTAAAAAAATTCTGATGGGTTTTAATATTTTTTCCCATGAAAAAATCTATGGGTTTTAATAATTTTGTCCTAAAAAATTATCTGTGGGTTTTTAAATATTTTTTGTCCCTGTAAAAAAAAATCATGGGAGGATTTATGATTTTTTCCTCAAAAATTGTACTTTGCTGCAGTCTGTTTTTAGTCGCACCTGGAGTTGTTGTGCAAACATCTGCATTAGTCTCTTGTTTGCAGTCTATTTTCGGGCATCTTGCTCATCTGCAATAGTTTGGAGGGTTTGCCGATTTTTTCCTCAAAATCGTGACAATTGTTCTTGGTGTGTCTCTGGTTACAGGGAGGGACAGTTCTCCAACATCAGGTTGGACGGTTGGTGTTGTTTTGGGTATCTCCAAAAGTGTTGCAGTTTCTGGGAGGGTTGGTGGCAGACTCATCTCAAGTGGCAAAGTTAGTGGCAGACTCTTGTCTTCTGTTGCAGCGTGTTCTGAGAAGAAGGGGGCAACCTTCTCTTTTATTTCTCTTGGTAATTAGAATGATGACCATTAAGGGAGGGTATTAGAATAATATCTTTCTCTTTGTGTTATTAATGGTCATTTAAATTGTTTCTAATTTCACCTCTAGTTAACGATTGTTTCTTTTAGAAACATCGTCTTTGTAACTCTATTTAAAGGAGCTTTGTCTCCTTGATTAATTGAACAACATCGATTCTTTGAAATCAATATGCATCTGTATTAAATACAGCTTTCACCTCTTTAGCTAGTGCCTCATTGAATCCCGTCTTCAAGATCTGATCCTGTATAGCAGATAGCTAATTATGTGCTTTTTGGATTAGTCAAATATATTTCCAAACACTTTCCTATTCCACTCATGGATCCTTTAACAAATATTTTGTGATAATAGTTTTTGCAAATTTGTAAATTGTGGCTTAGGAAAAATGGAGCTGAGGTCCACCAGTGTTCTACAAGGGTTGTGAAAGATGGACAAGAAAGCTACATCCTTTCATACTGAAGGTTGGTTTGGTTGTTTGTTCTTCTGATTTTATAGACAGAAAATTGAGCCAAAGATTGGAAGGAGTGGTAAGAACATTGGCTCTTGCTTCCTAAACAGGCATATCCATTTTTTAGAGTCTAGAGAGTAGTATTTAATCTAGACTTTCTGCTACGCAGCTATTTCCTTTATTCTATTGGTCCAAAAGTAAAGTTCACCAGTGCATTCCATATCTATTAAGGCGGCTGCTGTGAGGAATCTTCCATGAGAGCTTCAGCAGTTCTAACATTGAAGCCTTTGCCTTCTTTATTTTCCTCAAGAGATTTGCTTGTACTGAAGTCCCCCGTGAAGATATAATGTTCATTTTGAAGGATTACGGTTCAATCTTTGAGGCTCTCTTTATGTGTATCCTCAATTTTCCTTTGGGTGGTATAATATACATTGGCTATAATGTATTTGTCTCCAAATTTGTTTGAAAAGAAAGAAACAGTAGTACCCCAGATGGTGTACATACCTTTTCAGATTCCAATAAATAGCAACCTTGGTGTTGGCACAATAGTGGATTTTTCCCATAATCCTGACCACTTCAACTTGACTAGCTGTTAATTCTGCCTATGACCTAATTCCTATGAGCTAAAAGAAAATCATTAAAGCTTTGCATAAAGAAGAATTCTACCTAGGATCTATTGTCTGTGAGTTAATCACAAATTCCATATTCAACATGATGGAGCATATTACAAAGAGTAACATACAAATATATAAACCTCTTGGATTTACGAATCAAGGAGATGGCATCTCCAAGAGTTATGCATTTCACTCTCAATCAAGAGGTGAGTTAACTCATTCTAACTAAAATAAAATGACCTTATCTAAATAAAGGTGGCACCTAACTATCATCAATCAAGGATTGATGAGGCAGTGGTGGTACATGGGTGCCTCAAGTCAAAGTGAACACATGTCATTATTAGATATCTAGGTAAGGAAAATTGAATATTCCTACTATTCTAAGAAAATTTAATAAATAGGTGCACTATACACTTAGGATAAACACTATCCTATGTGAAGTGAATTACAATGACAAACCTCTTAAATTGATGAGGTAGTGGTGGCACTTGGGTACTTCAAGTGAAGGTGAACACTGATTATTAGCTACTCTGGTGAGGGGAGTTATATATTCCAATTATCCTAAGTAAACTTAATAGCTGAGTGCAATACTACACTTAGAATGAACACTATCCTACAAATAGAATTGGGTCCCAACAATGAGGCTATGTTAAGTACCCATGTACAATAATAACCCCCCCAAAGGAGGAGAGAAATGTGAAGAGAGAGAGATTTAATAGTCCCCCCAAATGTGATGGCTCTTGCAACGGTGAAGAAAGAATGACACTACAAGTCCTTAGGAAGAAGTAGGTCTAAAGGTGTATGAAGAAGGTCCTCTCAATCCATGAAGGCAAATGGTGGAAGAAAAAACAAGATGTACTTCTTTGGAATCCACGCAATGGTCTCCATGTTGGTGATGTGTGGTGCCAAGATCATATAAACTATAAAGTGCCCTAGACCTAAATAAAAAGGATGATTGCTCAAGACTAGGTGGAAAGTGATGTACAAAATGTGCCAAAGAAGTAGTGTATGGATGTGGAATATTGTTGTATGCCATGTGACTAAAATGCTCATATCATGAGATGTCTTGCTTCAAAGAATCTTTGGAAGGCCTTGGTGAAGCATTGCTAAAGTCTATAGAAGCAATAAGTGAAGGTGGAGTCTCAATGTATGTCATGTGATTGCATTGAAAATCCTAGAAGATGTCCTACTACAAATATTGCTGGAAGCTCCTAGTGAAATGACTCATAACTCTATAGTTTCAACAAGAGGTGGTGGTGGAATCATGATGCATGTCATGTTACTACATTGCTCATTCCATAGCATATCTATATCAATGTTTAAGCATGAAAAGGTGATGAAGCTACTCAAGGTTTTGGAATTTCAATGCATGTTGAACAACTACACTGCACATTCCATGAACTATTCACATTGGTGGTATGAGTATGAACGAATGTAGATGGAGCATTAGAAGGATCAATTGTTATTTTAGTTTCATCCACATGTGCAAGGTTTTGTAATGGAACATCATGGCCTGTTCGAGGTTCAAGATCTCCATATAGCTTCCTAATTATGGTCATGGCAGTGATAATCAATGTGCTCTATGTGATGTAGGATGTCTTCAGAAACTCTAAGACCTATTAGTCCATAGACCATGTCATTGTAGTCTAACCAAACATGTTTTTGTCCATGGTCAACTGGCTTAGGAACAAGTCCATGGAGAAATGGTAGTAGATCCTACTTGAGGTAGTGATTTTTCATCACTTCCTTCCAGGATGAATAGTTCCCTTTCTAAGGCAACAATGGAAAAGTGAAATGAAGTGCCCAAAAACATGTTGGGAACCCCCCAAAATGGAACTTTATCATATATGATAGATACAATACACACATAAAAACTCCCCCAAAATGTACAATAATGGGGAACTTTATCAATAGTGCATGTACAATGCAAGACAATATTTTTAAGAGCACTGCTTTTTGAAAATATTTTATTTATCCTCTCAATTTAGAGGAATGCAAAATGCTCAGAGTGATTTATATTATCATCTAATTTGCTATAGCATTTGCAGTTTTATAGCTGTGCATGGAGTGCTCAGGTGCAAGTGATATATTGCAGATTTCCATTGATTAAATGTGGCTGTCATAAATTTGTTGGGGATCTTAAGAAATATGAATAGTAGTTCAGTCCCTCAAACAGATTCATGATCCAGAAGTAATATCTTACCTCCAGAGGTAGCTACTGGTACACTTGGTGAACTCCTTATAGATTCACTTGGATTTAGTGTAGACTTGATGATGGAATTTTATGTTTGTCAATATTTCCTATTGATACTAATAGTGATCGAATTGAATTGAAAAATCTGTACAATGCATTTTAGCAAATACAAAGTTAACAAGGTCTTAGTTTCTTTTCCTTTTAGAGCTATGATCAACAAGCAGAAGCTAAGCAAATGGAAATTTTGCAGCTATGGATAATTCAAATTTAGTTGCAATCGTTTGACTCAATGCAGGATCTCACTGGCCTCAGTGTTGCAAAGCCCATAGCATAGGTAGGATATACTGAATAGGGAACACTCCCATTAGAAGGTGGATATGGATTCAGGGTCAAACTAAAATGCATGCATAATGGACTCAGACCTTCTACAAACTACACAGGTTGGAGCTGCAAAGCATTTAGGCCCAGGCCTCTGCTCTATGGAGAGGTCAGGTAGAGCTTAGCACAGGTGAGGTAATTCTTCTTTGATTCAGCAATCGTGCTCCATACATAAGAGAGAAAGCTAGAATGAATTTCCAAATTTAAGCTTCCAACACTCATTTAGTTTCTCTTTGATGGCCAACGTATGACAGAACCACTGATAGGCATTCCTAGGAGTATACCTCAAAAAATGTTTGTCACCGTTCAACCACCAGTCATATAGTACCAACAAACTAGCGGCCTAGCATTGATCTTAATAATAGAAAACTTAGGTATAAGCTTCTATACTCTTTTCAATATAACACTTGGTCGTTTCAAAACCCCTCTTCCAGTTTTTAGAGTGCTTCTTCTTACCACTAAATACTATATCTCAAGAAGACAAAAGCCTAGTAAAGTTAGATAATAAATTGGTTCTTAAAGCAGTATGGACATCATCCAGTCTCGAAGATTAGTATTTTCAAGATTTTAATTATGATATGTTCTAGTCCCCAGGTGATATATCTTTTGAACATATCAAAAATGAGGATGCGCTGACTTGTTTCATGAGATATAATAATATCTCTTTAGAGCCTTGATATCATCGATAAGAAAACTTGGACTGATATATGATATTATGAACCATTAATAAAAACTTGGAATGAACAGGTTGAGAATTTTCTGGTAAAAATGCATAATTATTAGCAAAACTGCCTCCAACCAGAAGATGGGTGCATCTTTACTCCTAAATTTATTAAACATTATGGGTTGAAGTTTTCCTTTAGTCAATTTCATGTATGCTGTAACCAGATTTGCATAAGTCTAACCATCATATTAGCAGATACATGTACAGTATGCAGTAACTAACCAGAACAAGAGGAGAACTTCATCTTTCAATACCCAGTACACCAAGAGACCAAAAGTAATTATTATTTCCTGCATATGGAATCACAAGGTTCATTATTGTCTCTCATCCACTATGAAGATTAGTAACATCCATCTCATTTCATTAGAAAGATTACTCAACACGATAAGACCTCCTTAGAAGATGTTTTGTGGGTGGGACTCAGTTGCAGTAAATCACCTCATCCTTTAAATCAGTATTAGACATTTAGTAAAACAGGGTCATAAACAAAGCCTTAATTCATTCTAACAGTCTCACTTTGTCAGGCGCTAGACCATACCAGCTCAACACCATAGTACAGATTATCTATTACCGAGTTCTTTGGCCTTATATGCTAGGAGAGGAATTGGGAGCTTTTGTTCTCGCTCAGCTCTCATTCTAGATTTTTCCTTCTGTGCATGATTTTTGCTTGATTTCTTACATAATTGAGGTCCATTTTTAGACTATTGGCTCTTATTAGAATTGAATATCTTTCTAATGATGATTTGTAGTGTACATTAAAATATAAATTATGCACATGGGCTCATGGTGTATGGTATGTCTATTGGCCTATAACCCAGCTCAACACCATAGTACAGATTAACTATTTCCCAGTTCTTTGACCGTATATGCTAGGAGAAGAATTGGGAGCTTTTGTTCTTGCTCAGTTCTTGTTCTAAAATTCCCTTTCTGTGCATGAATTGTGATTGCTTTCTTACTTATATATTCTTGAGGTCCATTTTTAGGCTTTTGGCTCCGAATGGAATTGAATATCTTTCTAGTGTAAATTAAATATAAATTATGCACATGGGTGAATGGTGCAATGGTATGTCTCTTGGCCTATCACCCAGCTCAACACCATAGTACAGATTATCTATTACCCAGTTCTTTGACCTAATGCTAGGAGAGAACTTGGGAGCTTTTTTTTCACTCAGCTTTTGTTCTTAAGTTCTATTTCTGTGCATGATTTATGCTTGCTTTATTTTTTATATATTCTTGAAGTCCATTTTTTGACTATTGGCTCTAATTAGAATTGAGTATCTTTCTAATTATGATTTGCAGTGTACATAAAAATATAAAATATATAGATGGGCACATGGTGCAATGGTATGTCTATTGGCCTACTACCCAGCTCAATACCACTGTACAGATTTCTACTATCCAACTCTTTGACCTTATAGACTAGGAGAAGAATTGGAAGCTTTAGTTCTCACTCAGCTTTTGTTCTAAAGTTCTCGTTCTGCGCATGCTTTGTGCTTGCTTTCTTATATACTCTTGAGATCCATCTTAGACCAGTGGCTCTAGTTGTATCTTTTATGGTTTCTCGTGTACATTAAAATATAAATTACACAAATTAGCACATGGTGTGATGGTATGTCGATTGGCTGTTTGGCGATAGGTACTATGTGCAAGTTCTGTTGTGCATATTGTTTCACTTAAACAGTGTTTCATGATGGACAATGCATTTCAAAATACGGGGATGAGGCCCTCTTTTGTGGACTCGCTGGGGCTGGTTAAAACCAGAATTCATGAATCAAAATTATTTTTAAAAAGATCAGCAACTGATAGTTTAAGTCCCAAAGTTGTTTTTCGATAATGAAAAAGGAATGAACTCACAGTTTGGTATTCAAAGGAACATTGCCTGAAAATGTGAAAGCTTCCTGTTAAAAATAAAAATATGCAAAGAAGAAAACTGAAACTACAGATATGGCCTGTAATGAAAAGTATTCCTTAATAGCAATCTGAGAAAATGAATCGAACGCACCGAGGTGTGATGGTAATGGGGATATTTGTAAAAGCATGCCTTGTGGCCAGTTATTCATCAGGCAATCAGAAGCTCATTCCAGATAGCCCGTGTTTAATTGGATATATCCAAACATGACCCAGGATTACAAATCTTAAGAATGTGGCCCATAATTTTTAATCTTACCCAACCTGTAACAGACAAAAAGATAATGTTTGCCAATCCAAAGTTATCTGAGCCATTAAGAATACAAGTGTCTGTGTGAGAGACACGGAGAGAGAAAAGGATTGTACATACAAAACTGTTCGAAAACAGTATTAAATATAACAGCACATAATTTTATGTAAAGATTCAGGAACAAATTAACTGCAAAAAATAATAAATTAAGAGAGATTCATAACAGAAGATTGTAATTAAGAGAGAAAAACCCAGCCAAGCAATTTGTTCTGGGTCTTGGGAAAGAGAGAATGCAAGTGAAAGGAATGTATTTGAATTTGAAGACTGACCAGTTTTTAGAGCAGGTAGGATGTGAGCGTGAGTGGCAGCGGGATTGGAGCCTACATTTCTTCCAACCTTGCTTACAAACAATCCCAGGCGAGCTTGAGGCTGAATTTGGACACCACCCAATGTGGGAATGGCCCTCCCCGCCATTGCCATTGCCATTGCTCTCCGTTTACTTCTCTTTTGCTCTGCTCACCTCTGTAGTGATATGGAAATGTAAAACTAATCACAATAAAATTTGAGTGTAGAATTATCCGTTCAAAGGGCAACCCCAGCCACAGGCCTTCGAGTGGGAATTATCCGGCAATATGGACGAGGTCTCTTCACTTTGACACGTGGACTCAAATTGGCCTCTGATTGGCTATCTCCTCTATCTCCAAATCCAAATTTTATATAGAGGATCATTTGTGCCTTTCAACTTAGTAATTAACATTTTTATTGCAGTACCAAAATATAAATAAATAAATTTACATGGATATTGGAAGAAATCAAAATAATTTGATAGCTAGTTTCTTAGATTTTTCCATACCATATAAATAAATAAATTTACATGGATATTGGAAGAAATCAAAATAATTTGATAGCTAGTTTCTTAGTTTTTTTCATATCTTTTGTAGTTGGTTATAAGAAAGAAAGAAAGAAATTATTTTAAAGGTTAAATATAGTTTATAAGACAGATCACTTTACAAATTATTTTTTGCATTTCAGTTCTATTCTTATGCAATGTAATGATGAGTGTCCCCAACTTCTCCAAAAATCCCTTGGCTGAATAAATTATCCCAAGAGCTAGCTGCTAAGAGATGTAGGAAAATGGGCATTGCCTAAAAAACTAGAAAGTACAAATCACTGATAGATGGACACATAAGAAATAGGGAATCGGGGCCCCACAGGAGTATGTAAACATAGTAAGTTGGAATTGCAGAGGTTACCCATGGAGAAGAGGACCGAGGTTGGGGCCCATAGCAGAGGGGAAAGACGTTATTTTTCTAATGGAAACACATCAACATGAAGGATGCAAAGTTCCAGACATTGAAGGATATATTAAAATCTCTATGTGGAATGAAGGGACTGAAATAGGTAAAGGACATGGAGGGATAACAATCCTAATAAAAGAAATGTGGAATGGTATTATGAAATTGGAGAAAGAAGACCCAAATAAATAGTTTGTATGGCTGAAAATAACTGACAATGAGAAAACAATATGGATGGTTGCTTGCTATTTTGCTCCCAAAAGCTCAAAGTTTTACAAAAAAGATAAATTTGGATAATGAAGACCCTTATGCTACATTAAAAAAAGACATTTCAGCTTTTAGTAATGCTAGAGAAATTATCCTAATTGATGACTTCAATGCTAGGACAGCGAACAATCAATCTATTCAATTGAGCAGTGATGTAGGAGAGGACAACAACCCCTTATGGCTAGGGGGAAATGAAGATCATATTTGGAAAAGGACTTGTCAAGATGGGAATGGGAGTGTATCACATTTTGGGGCAGAGTTGTTAGGTCTTTGTAGCTTATATGGATTGGTTATATGTAATGACATGAAGGATTGCCTGAGATCCAATAGTATCACTTGCAAGACTTATAATGGGCAAAGCATGGTAGACTATGTAATATGCTCTCAAAGCTCTGTTTCCAAGTTGTTGAGCTTGAATATTAAGAGATGTCCAATGGAGTTGAATTTTGATCATATGCCCCTTTTTATTAAGCTTGGCATAAATACTAAAGGCCTTTAGGAAGGGTAGAATCAACACTCTCATAAGGTTAATACACGAGGTAAAATCCTTATAAATCAAGAAAACCATGAACTCTTCAAGGCAGCTCTAGAAAAGCACTTGCAGTTGGCTAAAAATAGCATAGAGGGTAAGGAAAACAAGAAGGAAAAAGAGTATATTTGCAGTAGTATGTTGATCCCTTTAATACACAAGGCTTTGAAGGTGTGTAAATGCTCAAAACCTTCGAAAAAAGTTTTGAATACATTTCCAACTAATCCTTGGTACGACGAAGAGTGCAAGGTTGCTAAAAACTCTCTCAAAGAAAAGGATTCAAACAAAGAAAACAAGATTATATATAAGCAATTGATAAAATCAAAAAAAGAAAGTTATGTAATCTCAAGAAGGAAGGAACTAATTGCTTTGGGGAAACACAATCTCAAAGGCTTTTGGAGGGAGCTACAACTAGAGAGAAGACAAATAGAAAATAATATCACAAATGCTCAGTGGTTAGAATATGTGAAGCTCCTATATGAATGAACAAATGAAAAAAGTGACCCACCCACGATTGACACTTCAGTTGAGCTTTTTTCAATTATAGACATCAAACAAGGTATAAAGAATTTGGCAAGTTGTAAAGAATAAGATAGCGATGGTCTACAAGCAAATTTTTTTAAGTGGGGAGTTGATCTCCTAGCTCCATATATCAAGAAGATCTTTAATGGGATAAACCAAAACATCTTTCTGGCTGAGTGGACAACTAGTGTTGTTATACCTCTTCACAAAAGTGGAGACATCAATAACCCCTCTAATTACAATACTATTATGGCCAACCCCCTCTTTGGAAAACTTTTTGGAAGCATGCTAGAATGCAGAATTAGTAGATGGGCAAAAAAAGAGCGAGAGGGCAAGTTGGTTTCCGTCCTAGACACTCCACCATTGAACATTGCATCACGCTAAGGCTTTTCATTGAAAAAGTTTGGGACAACCAGGGTGGAGAAGCTTTTTGTTGCTTTTTGGATTTCAAAAAAGCTTTTGACACCATCCCTAGAAATAAGTTATGGCATAGAATGGAAAAATTGGGTGTCCCAAAGGAGTTTAGAGCTATTGTCCATAAACTCTATGACAAAGTTAGAGCTAAAATCATAACTAATGAGGGTATGTTTGAATGTTTCAGTAGCGACATCAAGGTCAAGCAAGGGTGTCTTTTATCCCCCGCATTGTTTGGTCTATATAGTGATAAACTTGAAGAGTGGTTAAACAATAATAATGAGGATGGTATCCAATTGGCAATGTACATGGTAAAGTTGTTATATGCAGATGACCTTATTCTTATTGCTAAATCTGCACACGGTTTGAGAGAACATTTGAAGGCTCTCTGAACTCTTTTGTCAGGAAGTTGGAATGCAAGTGAACACCAACAAAACCAAAGTCATGATCTTTTCCTTGAAAAGAAAGAAACAATAGGTAAACCTTATCTTTGAGGGCAGCCCCTTGGAGATAGTGGTGGAATATAAATACCTAAGAATTGATTTTCATAATAGACTTAGTTGGGAGACATGTAGATCAAAGAGGATCCAAGGAGGATGGAAAGCATTATACCTTCTTTAGAACAAATGTAGGAAAGTAGAGTTGTGGGACTGGAAGACCAAGAAAACCCTTTTCGATTTGTTAGTGGTACCAGTTATCCTTTATGGGTGTGAAGTATGGGGGAATAGTATGTCAAATAACAAATGGTGGTAGATTGAAAGAATTCAAAAACATCTAATCACTAGAAGTTTCAAAGTCAAACCAATTGTACCCTATAAGATCCTTCTTGCGGAGGCTGGTATGTTTCCAATTGAAGCTTTAGTGGTCATTCATCTGTTATGTTACTTAAAAAAGGTTGAAAATATGGATAAGTAGCTGGCCCAAAATGATTGTTGGAGAGGAGCAAAGCCGTAGGAAAAAGACCTGGAAGAAACACAATGGCAAATGGATGAACAAGTGGGGCATAAACCTACATGAATCCCCTAGCACTAAAGAGGAGATAAAAAGGTGGGTGTTAGAAAAATTCAAGAATGCCATGTGGACAAACAGCTAGGCAAAAAAAAAGCACACTATATTAAAGAATTTAACCCTACTTGGGAGCATGATGAAAAAGTTTATTTGGGATTTGTGATCAAAGGAAAGGCCAAAATTTTAATTGCATAGTTAAGGACTGGATCTCATCATTTACGATGTGAAACTAGTAGATGGAAGGTGCCCAAAGAAGACTAGGAAGAGAGGATATGCATTTTTTGCAACAAAAAGGCAATAGAATCATAATGGCATTTCATCAAGGAGTGTGCAACATATGAAGATATCCGTAATCAGTTTGATAACAAATTAAAGGTGGATAGTTTGATAGAACTTTTTGAAGATACGAAGATTCACAAAACACCGAGTTTCTTACTCAAAATTCATAACAGAAGAATTGACATGGAAAGGAACCTAAAAACAGATTAATTTGCATCTTGGTCCCTTAGATGTCATCAAAATTCCTTCATTCATTCATTCAAGGTGTTTACATAACTGCCCCTACTCTCTAAAATTATTGAGCTAATTTTTGTATTTATTGTATTTTTAGAAGATTTAAATCTTATGGATAGTGTATTAAGAAAAACATATCATCTTTAGGAAACATTTTTAAATAGTTGAACGATAATTTTTTGATGAGATCGTATGTTTTAATTGTAGAACTACGGATTTGAGTTAAATTAAATTAAATATTATTTTTTTCATATAGTTTTAATAAAGAGTAACTTATAATTAGGGTTTCCTCCTATGTAAAGGAAATGACTTTTGTAAGATTAGGTATTTAAGTCATTCATGTATTGTGGTAGTTAAATCATGACATTTTGTTGTAGCCACCTAGGTTCAAACCCCCATCAAACCATTATGATTGTGAGCATTGTGTCATAGTTGATCTAATATGTTTTAGTTGATCCATTGTGCTCTAGTTGATCCATTGTGCTCATAGGTTTGAACCTTTGTGTTGATGTTTTCGATGTTCATATCAGTGACTTAATGCTCCAAACCTTTATTAGGCTAGTGAGCTCATGGGCTTTGTGCCCCTACTAAGCTATTGAGCTCATTGATTTGGACTATTTGCATTAATATTATGCATTCATGCTACGAATGAGGTCCCCCATTTGTGACCTCACCTTTAAAGCTTAGGTCAAGCTGACTAAGTGCTCCAAACCTTTATTAGGTCGGTGAGCTCATGGGCTTTATGCCCCTACTAAACTATTGAGTTCATTAATTTGGACTATTTGTATTAATATTTTGCACGCATACTATGAATGAGGCACCCCATTTGTACCCTCACCTAGAGCTTAGGTCAAGCAAAACAAAAATCATGTTATCAATAAAAAAAGGCTAGGTATGTTAGACATTAAAATGTGTACACATATATCTACTTCTTTGTATTATGTAATTTTGTATAGATGGTGTAAATTGGTATATTAAAAAAGAGTTAAATGAATGGTGACTTTGTTCTTGAAACAACACATTCATAACATACAAAGATTCAACAAATGAATAACTTAGACAAACACAATAGATTACAACTTGTGATTTAGATGTACATGAAAACACCATTCAATTTAACACTTAGATTTCAATAGCAAAGCATCTAATTTCCATTCAATAATATGTACGTAAGATTAAGTCAATTTCCAAGGAAAATTTGGCAAATTTTATGATTGGAAACATAACTTTTCAACATGTAAAGTGACCACACAAACACTCACAAATTGGATCATTTTTTTTGAGCTCCAATTAATTCCAAAAATAAAGGAAGAAATTCCAATCTCCTTCAAGCAACCTACAAAGAAAATTTGTAGAAGCTCTCTCCTTCAACTACATGTCATATTTGATCCTTTTCTCCTTCAAATGGAACACTCAAGTCAAGATTACATGTTTGTTCAAGGTGTAATCCTCTCGACAAAAAGTAATCTTATTTGATACCTAAAAATAGACTAGTAGGGTACCCTCCTCAACACACAAAATATGCCTCCATGAATTCTCTTATTTCTAGCTAAAAATAGATAATTGCTAGTAATTGATTTTTCACAAGGCTAATTTTGACGTTATCAAATATGTCTTTAGCTTGTAAATCCTCATCAATGACACGCCAAAGATGATCATGAATGTTGTGAATGTTTTCCCATGTAACTACCTCATTGAAAGAGGTTTCATCACCTATCATTAGTCAACTTGCAAGTGGCACCAAGATTATCTTCAAGTGGGATGTCCCTAATTACAAAAGAAAAATAATTAAAATTTGCATAAGTTGAAATCTAAGAGATTTTTTGCCTCCCTAGGAAGTCATTGTTCTTATCTGCAAAAAAAATAATTAAAGAGAATTTTTTTTACTTGATGTTGATTACCCAAACCTCATGATGGTTTTGCATAAAAATTCTCAATCTCAATCCTCAATTTGAAAATTATTTGGCATATAAACTATTATGTATCTCTAAATTTACTATATGTGATGATGGTGTTTGCATACCCTTATCATGTATTTGTCATCGTTTTAGCTATATTGGCCTTCAAGTGTGTGTTTTGTCACATTTTTAGCCTTTTTCCTAAATGATGTGTCTCCTAGCCATATTATTTCCCATTTTGCATACTATCTTATCCCTTATATCATGTTTTCTAAGTGGTACTTTTAATTTAACTATTATTCACACCCCATGTCCTTGTTGGAGTAAATGTGGTTTTATCCCATTTACATAGGCTTAAGTTTTACTTAGTGTAGCATCGTAAATTGTACACCTTTATTAGTGTGTCCAATTTCACACTCTCCTAGCACCTATTTTAGCATTTCCCTTTCCTCTATGCATTATAGGACCTTCATTGTAACTAATTAATATTTAAATTAATGTTGTGTCTTATTCCACTTTATTACATCATCACACTCTTATTTGGACCCTTAATTCTAGGTGTGCCCTTTATTATTTTATCCCGATTTACCTTTAATCTTACCCCAATTTCAACTCTCAAAGCATATTTCACATACCTATGCATTATGGCTTGAGCACCGAGCTAGATTTTGCATTAGATCCCTATTATCTTGTTGTAGACATATAAATCTGACCACTATCTTAAATAAATATTTAATATTTATTTTAACCCTATCCCCCTATTAATTAAATCTTATTTAATTAATTTCTTCGTCTTTAATTAAATAAATCACTTTATTTAATTAATTCCTCTTTCCTCCTTTTAATTAAATTTACATTTAATTAAATCTCCCCACTTGTATTTATGCAAGTTGCATCTATTTTAGTTGAATAAAGTAATTTTATTTTAATTAAAATCATTTTCCCTCACCCGCTTGCCAAATCCTACATTTCCCACTTGCTCTCCTAATTTCTTCTAGAATCCCTCTAATCCTCCATCAATTAGTTGTAGTTCTCCTCATCATGTCCAATCTCTAAATTTGGGGGAGTCACTTCCCAAAATTTAGAGAAAGTCTTCAAAATGCATTTAAGACCTTCTCCTTTAACTTGTTGAATACCCCCAAATTTGTAAGGCTCTTACAAATTTGTCCCCTAGACCACTAGTGGTTTTCTTCTTGGGAGAAGTTAACCCCTAAAGTCTTCAAAGACCATTTAAGGCTCTTACAAGCCCACACCCCTAACCCATGATGGTTGTCCACTTGACCATCTTTTATCCTTGCACAAGAGTTTACCCTTTGGATAAAAGCTTTATCCATTGGATAACCCTAACCTAACCTTAACCTTACCTCCTAAGGTAACCTCCATGTCTCCTCAGGAATTTAATGCCTCTTGCATCTCCTCTCAAGCAACCTTTTGTTGACAATTGTCGCCATTTCATTGGTGAGAATTGTAAACATGAATTGATTAACTTTCAGTCCTAGCCCTTGTTAAGATTATTCAATCTTAACTATCCATCGCCCTATTTTCCCTATAAATAGAGCTCTCATTCTTCATTATCCATATCTCCAAGTTTTTATGCTTCTACATTATAGCCTAATTTACTCAGCATTTTAGCCTCTCTTTATTAGAATATCATCATAGCATTTAGAAGTATTTTCATATCAATAATATATCCATGCTAGTATATCATGTTAGGATAATTTCTTAATCTTTTATCATATCATTATCTTCATCCTAATTTAATCATCATAGTTTTAACACACCATATAGATCTTAGAATGCATTCATGCATGTAGATCAAATATCACTCGTTCTTGGAGTTGTCATTCCTAAGTCATTTGCTCAATAATCTAAGAGATTAACATTGGCTTTAGGGATCTTGTGAGATAGAGAACAATGAGACACCCCTTGGGAAGTTAAACTAGTTCAGTTAGTTTATATACTTGCATCAAGAGTCTCATTGATGAGTCTTTTGATTTTGATTTATTCATTTTGATCACCGCATTTTCCCACATACATTTCTGGAGCCCACCGTGGGACCTACCCCCAAAAATAACATCATTTTTTGTGTAGGTTAAGAATTGCAAACACACTGGAATACTCTTTTAGCGCATTTGGAACTTTCTGCAGCGCATCTGTGGAAAACTTTAGCGCATCCATCGCACTGTTTAGCACATAGCAACCCTTCCTTAGTGCAATTAACTTTCTTTCAGGCACATATTGTTCTCTGCTTTTTTGTGCATAGGAGTTGTTACCTATTTTCATTGCTAGCTCAATCAAGATGCAGGAGATATCAGATCAATGTGTCCCAGAAGGAGAAACAAGTGCTAAGTATGGAAAGAATACATATTTTTGTTTAACTTGTTTGCTTCATGTGCAGACACAGGGAAAATAACTTTTTGATTCATTGAATGACAACATGTGGAGTAAAATGTGGCTCCCATGAGGGTTGAGCCTGACATGTTGATGGAGATGGGTGTTTCTTTGCAGTTTCTTGAATTTTTTCCTTATCTACATGACCTGCCTCGATCAGCAAGACTTACCCTGAAGACCCAAAGAGTAGTGCGAAGAGCAGAATATTGTCATCGGGTTATCGGAAGGAACTATCTTATGTAATCTCGGTCACCCGATAAAAATTGCAAAGTGGTGTGCGAAGTCATCAACTATTGAAGGGTATGTTTTCATCTTATCCCAACGACCCGCTGGAAAAGGTTAAGGCGAACCTTTTATCCCAAATTGGCCGCAGGGAGGAGCATTTTAGTATTTATGTGCAAGGCCGCGTATATCTTAAGTGTCAAAGCTTATGGGCTTTTGACAAGGAGCAGTTCAGTGTTGGTGGGCCTCTCGTGTGCGCATGCATCTCAAAACGCTCAAATTTTGCAGTAAAAGGGAAAATTAATAGGTGAGCAGGTTGTAAAGGATCTGACAGCCATCGCTATACTGCAAGACGAAAGTGCTCGATTGTTAACAACTGTGACTTGGCAACTGATGAGTTGGCAGCCAGGTGGCACCGAGGTAAGCACTAAGCAATTCATGAGGTGCTGTGTGGTGACACGCAGGTGATGATGCAACGAAACAGAGGCATGACACATGGTGACATCGTGGCATAAGAGAGAGCCGCTTAGAGAGACTAAAGACTGAGCAGATTCAGGTAGATCAACGGTGATCAAGAAAGATCTGATGGCGGTCGCTATGTCGCTATAGAAAGAAGCTTGCTAGTTATCATAGAGACTTGGCAACAAAGCACATGCGGAACAGAGAGAGTCGCTTAGAAAGTTAAAGCTTGAGCAGTTTGAGAGCAGATCAACGGTCGTCGCTATACTGCATGATGAAGATGTTCATTGGTTATCTCATGCGACTTGGCGACTAGTGAGGTGGCAGTTGAGGTGACCATCCAGGTGGGCTCAAAATGAGTGAGGATGCGCCACGTGGTAGAGAGACGATGAAGAACCAAGTCAGACTGAGTCCAGATGGCAGACAAAGTGGACCTGCGAGCAAATCAAAGGCCGACACGTGGCAAATGTCTGCAAAAGAGCGGATCAACTTGGAATTTGAACTTCAACTATGTTCAATGATTCAAAATGGTTCATTGATTCAAAATGGTTCAATGGTTCAAAACAGTTCAATGGTTCAAAGGCAAATTAACAAGCAAGCAGTGTAGCAAGTCATCGGTTATTGGGAGGAGCTATTCCAATGTTATCCCGATAACCTGATGGAAAAGTGCGGAGTAATGGAAAAGGTGTGAGGTAATGCGAGAAGCATTGGAACATTGGGTAACTCATTCCAATGTTGTTTAGAGGACCCGAAAGAGGATGCAGAGTCAATGCAAGAAAGAATATTGTTGGGAGAGCGCCATCGGTTATCGGCGAGACTATTCTGATGTTACGCCGATAATCTGATAAGAAGGTGCGCGATCCGAAATAATGATATCCAACAAAATCACTAGAAAGTAGGCCCAAGTCCGGTAGCATCCAGGTGGAATCAGTGCGAAAGGGAGTTTTTCTTTCAATCAAAGCCCTGATTTGGTGCATAAATGTCAACACGTGTTTTGAGAGCCTTTTTTCATTTTTTGAACTTTGAATTTTTGCAAGTTCAGTATAAGGGGCTTGGCGAATTCGGAGTTAGGGGGTTGGGGGTTTGATCTCTGTGGCAGCTGATATTCACACTTCTATAACTCATTCCTTAGGAGCATTGCTCAGACTTTGTAATAGAAACTCCTTTTTTTCAATAAAAAATGAGTTCCTGCTCTTGTATCTGAGTTCTAAATATTGTTGTGAATACATTCTGGATGAAACAGTCGTGATTATTATTCAAGTAATCCTTCCTTTTATCTATTTTCCTTCAATGTTTAGTTCATGGTGTGGAATGCTATAATGTAGGTCTGTGATTGTGTAAGTTATTTTGTTGTGTCAAGATTGTGAGAAACATTGTATGTTATCCTTTTATGAACAACAGAAAGCTATCCTTTCATAAGAATCATTTTTGCAAGTACGCATCAGGGAGATGTGAGCATTTTAGTTTCATTATTGGATCATTGTGAGTTCATTATCATAGCAAGTCATTTTTTCAGTAATTGGTGCATCACTTATTTGTTCATTTTCATTTTTACAATCTTCCTCCCATCCCTTTTCTAAAAAAAAAATTCTCATTAGTTTTCTTAGGATATCTGAAGGGAGCCAACCCATAATTTGGAGGTCTACTCTCGCTATAGGATACCCACAACCTGAGAGTAATCCCATGTTGCACGAGATTGCAAGAAATTCAAGCTCGCATCGGATGCAAATCCCCGTGACAACAGGAGTATCGGTATAGCGCATTCAAGCATCAAAGTGGCGCGTATTTGCCCTATTTTAGCACTTTTACACCATACTGTAGCACATATGTGCGGAAGTTTAGCACGTGGCTCTGACAGAGAAAAAAAATAAAAAATTATAACCGAGATTTGAAATTAGGCTTGGAAAAGCACACCATATGATTTTTGTTTTTTCTAACTTGTGTCTTCTTACAGGTCTAACAATTTGATGTAGGATTGAAGAAGATAAAGTAGGATTTGCATTTAATTTCTTCTAGCTTTTTCAAAGTTGGCTAAAATTAACTCATTTTCTTTTCAAGCTAAAAATAATCTCATAAAGTTTCAATTGGTGAAAGAATCTCACATTTCAATTTGGGGGTTTAAAAGGAATCAAATTTGCAAGGTTAAAAAGAACAACAACTTCACATTTTCCTTCTTGCAAGTTAGGTTCACACTTCAAATTTTGGGGTTATAAAAAGAACAACAACAATCTTTTATTTTCTTGCAAAGGTTAAAATTCACAATCAATACTTGTTTGCAAGATTAAAAAGAACAATCCACATTTCGTTTTGCAAAAGTGATTTTCATATCAAACCAACATGCATTATTTTAAGTTGACCAGGATTTCATTTCCTAGATTAAACAAACAAATTGCTTTGTGGGACTAAAAATAACACCATGCTTGTTGGAGAAACATCTCCAAATAGGTCTTAGCCAATCATTGCTTTGAAAGGATACAAAGAACATTCTTTGTCTTGTCTCAAAAGTGGTAGGTATATGCTCTCCCCTTAATTGGGTGATCAAAAAAACCAAACCACTCTTTTATGCTTTCTTTTACTTCAAACAATTAAATCCTTTAGAAGGCCTGCCCTCCCGAGTTGCCCTTAGGGCTCCATTAAGGCTGGTAAGAGGGGAATGACCTAAGTGGGAAATGACTTTATTGCCAAGTGTTCCAACCCACTATAATCAAATGTGGAGGTTGATGAAAATCCCCTCCAACGGTTTTGCTCAGTGATTAGTCTTCCCCCAGTATCTTTAAGATACACAAAGCCTTTGTTATAAAGGTTGGGAAGCCTCCTAAGGGAGTTTATCACTGAAGATCGAATGGAAGCCTGATTAAAAACAATAGAAATAGAAGCTTTGAGCTGAGTCAGTTACCAAACAAATTGGTAATATCATAGTGCAAGGGTGGGGAAGAATCCACCCCCAAGATCACTCACCATATATCTCCCAAGATAACTACCCAACTGTGAAGCAATTCACTTTGGGTTAATTTCTGGCAAAAGGCAAAAAAATGGGCGCCCTCTAGGAGGTGACAAGGTTGTTTGAGCGGACGGAGTATCGAGACTAGTGGGCTATGATATTGTTGATGACCCTTGAATAAAGAGTCTACTTGATCTGTCTTTTTGTAATCCAAACCAGTGAAAACATTGAGGATTTGAAAACATCCTCAAAAGAACATACACTATTTGTTTAGTATAGACAAGTTGTTATCACTTCTATCTATTGTGTTTTCAAGTTATTTTTTCAGAAAAGTATCCATCAAGTCACAAAAATTTATTTCTCAACATCACAGCTAAAAGCATCAAAAAAAAGTTATCATGATAGTTAGCGCGTCAGAGCAATATCCTAGCGCATCTCAACCATCTGATAGCACATTTTAACCAAATGTTAGTGCTTTCATTATTCACATTAATGCATGATTAGTATCACACTGGTAAAAATTCAGATAGCGCTTATCAACATCACTGTAGCGCATAAGATCATCAATCTAACGCATCAGAAGCATATTATAGTGCATTTGTACCAAACATCAATGCCTCAAAGGGACATATTAGTGCATAACCTATTCAACAATTGTGTTATCAAAATAGTATAAAATAGCACATTTGAGAGGCAACATAGCACATCTGGAACATTCTATAGCGCTTTGAGAGCATCCTTTAGCGCATTAGGTCTCTGTTCTAGCGCATGGTCAAAATTAGTGAAAAACAGAGAGCAAACTAGTCACCTTGTGAAATTTTCATCAACAGTTTCAGATACCCTTTTAGGTCCTCTGACAAATCCAACAACAAAATATTCAAAAGGGGATCATAAGAGAGAAATTTTTGAATCCAACTAAACACTCTTAGAAAGAGTTTTCAAGTCTTCAGCTATCTTGAGATCAGATTTCATCCAACAATATTGATGAGTATCAAAACAGTGATCAAAGGTTCCACCATACAATGAATCTTATCAAACCAATACCTAGTTAGGTTCTCAAGTTGTCAAATTAAGTTTCTAGATCGTAAAACTTGACTCATATCATTTGACACACTTTGTCATAGAGGCGAATCAAACTAAACCTCTACTTGACAAGTAAACTTGAGTTTCCAAAATAAAGCATCCATATCCAAACATCAACATCAATATTTGATCATTTTTGTATGACCACTCCCCACATTTTGAGAAGAAGAAGTCTTTATCAAAAGACAAAGTTGAAGAAAAGACAACCTAGTTCTAAGGCACTTATCAAGAGGAATAAATTTCTCTATATCAACCGTCAACTCTTTACATCACATTGTGCATTCTTGTGTCATATGCGGTTGTATATACAAGGAAAAACCAATGAATTTGACAAAGAACCTTTGAGAAGTAGGGCTTACATTCAAAAAAGCAACATTCAACCAATGCATTAATAGTGGAGGAAGGATTAACCATGCTTTCTTTACAAAGTTTATTATCACTTATAATGAGGTTCAACCTAAGCCACCAACTCCACCAAGAACCCCAATAGAAGAAGAAGAATTCACTATGGTAGAGATATATTAATGCCTATTATCACTCGATCTCATAGAAACAAGAAGAAGGAATCACAACCAGAATCAAGTATGATTCGTAGACTATCCAATCCTTTTGATGAATATGTGAATATGGGAGAAACAAAGATCACCGACGAACTTCTCCAAGAATGTCAAGAAAATGCAGCTTTCCAAAAACTTGTAGAAAGACTTGTGGAAACAGATAAACAAAAATATCTACTCATGCTAACTAGAAAAGGAGTCAATATTCCTGAGGATTTTGACATAGAAATTTTGAGGAATACAGAGGAGAGAATTCCAAGAACAAGAGTGAGAAATTGTTCTTATCAAGAACAATGAAGAGAAGAAGAGACACATGATCAAGAAAACATACGCAACCAAGATCACACCCATGAACAAGACAACACTCATGAATAAGACCATGAAAGCTCCCCATCGAAGGACAAATGTACCCCTAGCTACTCTTACATAACAACTCCAAACACTTCTAAGACAAGTGAAGGACATGCAACAAGGGACCACAGTACAATATTCATTAGACAACATTTGTCCTTATCCTTTTGATAGGAGATTGAACATGATACCTTTTCCCCCAAATTTAAATATACCAAAGTATGACAAATACGATGGTAAGAGTGATCCTCGTGATCAGGTTTGAGAATTTTGTATCGTGAGCTTAGAGTCTGCTCACAATGACACATACTTAATGAGATTATTCCCAAGAAGTTTGGGAGGGAAAACAATGGAGTGGTTGTCAAAACTCACACCTCCCATCAGTTCATTTGATGAGTTGGTGACTAGGTTCATAACATAATACTCCTATAACATCCAACATGTAATCACCATGTTGGATGTGTGTAACATGAAACAAAAGAACAATGAAACATTCACGGTGTTTCTACAATGATGGATACACATGGTCACAAGGTATCCACGAGATGTGCCTGAAAAGGAAAAGAGGGAAATCTTCATAGACAATCTAAATAGTGAAATGAGTTATCATCTCAAACTACAATGTATACCATCTTTTTGTAAAATTGATAGAAAATGGTATCTAAGCAGAGGAAGCTTCTATCAAGAAAGGAACCTTAAAGTTCTTTAAGGAAGGTGTCAATTCTTAAAACAATAACACCTTTAACAATCAAAACAATAACAACAATTCAGACAAGTCCAGATTTTGGACAAGGAACAAAAACATTGTTAATGATGGGGTAATCTATGCCAACAATGTAAAGTCTAAACAACCAGTGTTGACTTTATCGGGCAACCCACCATCCAATAATGATAAAAAAAAAGTGCTAATCAAGGCACTAAAAATTATCAACAAAATACCAACCAATGTGCTTCAACGTCAAACAACAACAAGAATTACCAAGGCAACAACAACAACAACCAAGGGAACCACACAAAACAAAGAGGCAACACTAATACTTTCCCCTATTGATGAATATACATGCCATTAGGACAAACCTTAGAATCAGCATTTCAAGAGCTATTGGCAAATAAGATCATCACATTACCAGCCACAAGCAACTTTGAACCCCAAGCCAAACCACCCTGGTGGAATGACTCACATTATTGTGATTATCATCGAAACAAAGGGCATAACACAAATGATTGCATGAGGCTGAAGAACATAGTTCAAGACATGATAGACAAGGGCGACTTAACAGTCGATGGTCATAAAACCAATGGTGACCATGAAGCTTTAAAAAATCCTCTTCCCAATTATGACAAGGGAGGAGCATCAACGTCAAACAACACCAAAGGAGCTCGTATTAATCACATATACGAAAACATCATCAATCACATATCGGCATCTGATAATCAAGTAAATGTCATAAAAATCAAAGACAAACAAGAACTTGCATCGATAAATGTGACAACAAGAGCATAGAAATATGTCTTGAAAGGAAACACATCAACATCAACAACTCTCCCCAAGACTCAATATAACTTAGTCGATCAACTATGGAGAACACCCACTCAGATATCTATACTTGAGTTGCTCAAACTTTCACCAAAACATAAGGATATCTTGGAGCAAGCTCTTATTGAAATAACTGTTCCAAATGATCTAGATATTGATTGATTCCAAGCCATGGTGGGCCATATGATGGTGCCGCACAATATATCTTTTTCTGAACATGATGATGTCTCTTTGAATCATCCACATAACATCCCACTACATATCAAGGTCTTAGTATATAAACATCGAGTAAAAAGAGTATTAATAGATGGAGGAGCTAATCTCAATATCTGTACTCTAAAACTTATCCGTGCATTGGGATTCTCTGAGCAGTCTATTGATCCCAAAAATAAAATCACTATCGAAGCCTACGATGATGAAGAGAGGTCATCCAAAGGAACTGTAATACTACCCATTCAGGTAGGTCCTGTACAAATAGACACCATGTGCCAAATCTTGGACATAGACTTGACATACAATATACTATTGGGTTGTCCATGGATCCATGAAATCTAAGAAGTGTCTTCCACGTACGATCAATGTATCAAGTTCCCCTACAATGGACATGAAATTTCAATATATGCAGATAATAACCCTTTTCAGTATTGCAATGCTATGGGGGAAGCTCAAGATAGCCCGGTTCCACACAACAGGGAGGCCCAAGATTCCTCAACATCCAACCATAAAAAAGAACTCAAGTCCCTGTCCATGAACTTCAAGAAAAAGATGAAAATAAAGGACCAAGGCATGGGGGAGTACTATTTTGAACCCTTGTGTCTATCTAAATTTCCAACTTCACCAAAGTCTTATGGACAACCTTCCACATCAATACATCAAGCAACCCAACCCATCACCAAGTTTGATGGTAAATTTATCCAGGTGGGCATGTTCGCTAAAGAATCAGAAGATAAAGACATCCTTAGCTGGCTATACAAGGATGAAGAAGAAATCAGAGCTGCTACCATAGAAGTGGCCATACCAACAAAACAGTATGGCAATGGGTTCTAGATCATGAAATGAATGGGATACAAAGGAAAAGGACCTATTGGAAAGCACTAAGAAGGCATCACATAACCCATACAACCCCGTTCACAATTTGCAAAAGACAAAACATGACTTGGGTATGGCCAACATGTTTCACCTGCACCAAAGAAATCTCACCATCAAAAACCTCAATGGAAGGAAAAGATGAAATATAATGAAGACTCATGGCAAGAAGCACTACACCAAGCAACATAAAAGACAAGGAAGGAGCAAAAACATGAAGAAAATGAAAGATGCCAAGAAGAACTCGCTATCCAAAGGGAGGAAGCTTCTTATAAGAAAATACATCATGTACAAGAACTGGATCAAACAAAGGTTGAGCCACAACCTAAAGAAATTAATATTCATAGAAAGGAAATGGTGTACGAAAAAATTCAAAGAGTACAAGCCAACACTGATCCCGAATCAAAACAAGCTACTAAACTTGTGTTAATTATCAGTGATCTTTTCTCACCATATAATATACCTGTCAGATTCAGTGAGGTAACCTGGGACAGTGATTGTAAAACCGATTCCAATGAATATGAGTGGGATAGTTGTTCTAATGTTACTGAATATATTGAGGTGGATACAATCCACACATACACACCCATTTCTCATTAGGGACAAGGCTCAAGATCTCGACCGTTTGAATTCAAACCGCAACATATCTATGAGGCTAGTGAGAACGAGCAACGACAATACGAACAAGGCAATATCAAAGAGAATACCATCAAAGACCTTAAGAATATCATAGACCTCACCGATATCCCAAATGACTATAACGATAACTCCATCATGACACTTACAACAACTGATCTTAACCCACCAAATGACTCCTTACCTCTCATATATCCTGACCTCATAGACTGCCCGAAGAACCGGAACATCATGATATACCAATATTCCCCAACAATGAATAAATTGTCCAATACCTGTGCTTAGTCAATCCAGAAACATGCTCCACTAGTGAGCAACTTAACGATGTCTGCAATTAGGGGAATGCCAAGTCTCTCGATTGCAAAAATAAAATAAACAACAGATCTAATGGTGAAAACTAGTTAATGACAGTATTAGACCACAAAAAAATAAAAATAAAGGATGTATCTGAGGGTGAAAACCTTTTTGAGGCACCTAACGATGGGAGACTTGACACTCTTCCTGAACATTATCAGGAAAGGCCACCAATCTTGATTGAGCCAACTCAATCAATAAATATCAGCACTGAAGTAGTAGTCAAAACCATACATCTGGAAGAATCACTCACAGAAAAAGAACAACCAGATTTTATCAAATTCTTCAAGGAGAAGCAAATTAATTTTGCTTGGTCTTATGCTGACATGCTAGTGGTAGATCCAAATCTAATCACGCATCACTTATCCATTGCTCCTGGAGATAAACTTGTCAAGCAGAAATTAAGGAAGATGAATCCGCGTGTGGCATTATTGGTCAAAGAAGAACTAAAGAAGTTATTAGATGTTGGATTCATCCGACCTATAGACTATGCCGAGTGGATCTCAAATATAGTACCAGTTTCCAAGCCAGATAAAAGCATAAGAATTTGCACAGACTTCAGGGATCTAAATAAAGCATGTCTAAAAGATGACTTTCCTTTGCCAAGCATCGACATTATTGTTGATATAACAATAAGGCATGTTATGTTATCTCTCATGGATGGTTAATTTGGCTATAACCAAATCAATATATCCCTAGAGGATCAAGATTAAACTCCATTCACCTGTCCATGGGGAACATATTGTTGGAACATCATGCCTTTTGGCTTGAAAAATTCTGGTGCAACTTATCAAAGAGCCATGACAACAATCTTCCACAACATGATGCATAATTTCATGGAGGATTATGTACATGACTTGCTAGCCAAATCATTCACCAGAGAAGAACACCTGGGCATACAAGATAAAATCTTTCAATAATTGGAGCAATTCAAGGTCAGATTAAACCCTCAGAAGTGTGTCTTCGGGGTCACATCCGACAAACTGTTGGGCTACATTGTATCAGAAAAGGGCATTGAAGTGGATCCAAAAAAGTTTTAGGCTATCGTGGAAATGCCACCTCCTAAGAACATTAGCCAACTCAGATCTCTGCAAGATCAGCTCCAATCCATCAAATGATTCATTTCTCAATTACTTGACAAATGTCTCCCATTCACACATTTGCTACATAAAAATATACCTTTTTGATGGGAAGACAAATATGCAGAATCATTACATTAGCTCAAATAATATATGATGAGTCCACCAGTTTTGGTACCACCAATAGCGGGCAAGCCACTCATTCTCTATATATCAACAACATAAGTATTGTTGGGGGCACTGTTATCACAAGAAGACCCAACAGGCAAAGAAAGGGCTATCTATTACATCAGCAGGACTTTGAACGGATATGACCTCAATTATACATTCATCAAAAAGGCTTGCTTAGCAGTGGTTTTTGCTTCTCAAAAGTTCTGCCACTATATGCTAGCCCACACAATCAAGCTGGTAGCAAAGATCAATCCTCTCAAATATCTACTCATCAAAGCTGCTCTCACAGGCTGATTAGCTAAATGGGTTATGATTCTAAGTGAGTTTGATATTCAGTACACAGAACGATGGGCTATAAAAGGATAGGTAATTTCAGATCAACTGGCAAAAGAACCACTACCAGACCAACAACCACTACAGGTGGAATTTCTAGGAATGGATGTACTCACTATCACCCCCAAGAAATAGACCCTATACTTTGATGGATCCTATACACAACATGGATTGGGTGTCGACATCCTATTCATCACTCCAGCAGGGCACACAATTCCAAGATCTTACAAACTGATGTTTCCATGCAACAACAACATTGTTGAATATGAAGCCCTCGTAACAAGAATCAAAGTGGTTGTAGAATGGAGAATCACATAATTAAGAGTCTATGGGGATTATCAATTAGTTATCAATCTGATCAATGTTGACTGTCAGACAAAACATGATAAGCTAATGCCTTACAAGAGAATGGTGGATGACTTCAAAAAGTACTTTGTGCACATCACCTTTGAGAAAATTCCAAGATTGGACAATAGAGTTGTCCATGCAATGACCACTATTGCCCCACTTCTACAAATTCCAGATAAATAGAATCGTTATGAATTCCTGGTGGATCAATTGTTTTCCCCAGCCTATGACAATTCCACTTCCCAAGTCATTTGTTCCCTGACTGGTTCTGATTCCCCTCTATACGAGAATATATATGACTATCTCAAAAATAATACTCTCCCTGTAGTACCCCTCCTCGATTGAGCTAGTTAGACTCATATTTCTCTACAGTGTACTTTCAATGGATACATTGCTTTTATGTGTTATTCAGACTTATTGACATTATTTCATGCTTTATCTGGCTATGAGATGCATACTTTATTTACAATATTTCAGTACTTGTGATTGTAGAATTTATGGATTATTGCATTGTACTGACACTTTACTTTATCTATGCGATCTGTCATATATATGTTGCGTGTTTGCAAATGTATTGGATGCAAGGGGACAATTTTCCTTCACTCACTCCGGTGAGACAGGGAACGTCGCGATTCTCCTTCATCGGTGTGTATGCCGTGTATTCCATAGTTGTATATATACATGTGTGGTTCGATGATGCAGGATATTGTAGGTACAAGTACTGGGTAGGTACAGGGTATCATCTCCACTTGGCTTCACAGGTCTGAGCGTGCCTTATTTGTCCGATGGGAGTGGAGGAGATAGTGGTTGACCCTAATTTGAACCCTGTTACACTCTTGTGAGTGTCGTCAGTCAGTTGTCCTTTTTGTGGTTCGGTCTTCGAGTTTGGCTTGGATGACCTTTTTCAGAGTCTTTGTTTGGGGTTACTCTGTTTGCATGCACTTGTGAATTGGTTTATTTATTTAAGTTCATAACATCATTGCATAGTTAGTATATTTAAATTATGTATTATTATGCATTTGTAATTATGAATTTAATTAATTAAAGGAAGTAATTAAATTTGGTTTGCAATTGCATTATTATAAAAATATGATTGTATTTAAATATAGTAGAATTTTAAATTAAATCAAATTGTAATTATTGATCTCTAGTTTAAAAAAAATAAAAAAATAGAGTTAAATTATTGCCTTAAATTCTTTTTGGAAAAAGTTAATTAGTTGGCATGAGAAAAGAAAAGAAAAACAAATTTGATTTTTGCTAGTTCATTCTATTTATGTTTTTTGAAATTTAGGAAAGAAAAGAACATTCCTTTATTAATAAGTTTAATATTATGTTTTTGAAATAAGATATTTTCAACCTAAAAGTTTAGGTTAAATATATTTTATTTTTCATTCCTGTGAGTTCACGGGAAGAGGCGAAGATTTTGGGAAGATAAAAATTATTTTGGAGGCAAGATTTTGGAGAGAAAGAAATTTACCAGAGGATTGCTAGTAGGAGGAATTGGCTTGGATACCCGGTTGCAGGACTGAACTCATCCAAGTGAATCTTCCAGGAAAGCTTCACAAGTTGGGATCTTTGTTCGGTGTTTTCTTGTTTTCTTTAAATTAAATTACTTTTGGTTGTTTGAATCTCCAACCTCTGTGGTAGGGATTCTCATATTATTGATTCTTTCTTGTATATTTTAGTTTTATGATTGTGAAAATCATAGAGGGTTATGCTGGAAAAATTGTACCAAATTCACCCTCCTCTGTGCATGAAAGTTTTCTCCGTGTTATGCATATTGTGTTTCCTGGTAGAAGAGATTCAAAAGATTTGGGTAAAGAAAATAGTAGATTATAGAAGTGCATCGATTTTAACCTCTGTGTATTTTGATTTTTGTTGAAATATCTGTTAAAAGAAAAGAATTAATTTTATTCCCTGTGAAAATTGAATTTTTCTTAATCTCTGTGAAAGTTGGATATTTTTTATATTTTTCTCTGTTGAAGAATTTTCTTTTAAAAAAGAAATAAAATAGATTAAGGGCCTGGTTAAATTTTAATCTATATGTGTTCCATCCAGGCATTATTAAAATTTAATTTTTAGAAAAAAAAATATAGTTGTGCATTTTATTTGACTTTGTTGTCTCAGAGTATGCAGGAACAGAGAAATTAATCTCTGTGAATTCATTTCTTAATGAATTGATTTTAAAAAAAAGAAATTAAAAAAAAAAAAGGGGAGAAGGGGGAGGCGGAGCCTACTACCCCACAATAGCAATGCTACCGTGAGGTAGCAGTGTAGCAGTGCTACCCTGCGGTAGCACTTGCTACCTTTCGGTAGCAGCAACAATCAAAAAAATTAAATCACCGCCTACCTTCCCAGGTTACTCCAAATTTAATATTCGGATTTTTTATAATTTTTTTATAAAGTTTAAAAAAAAAATAAAAATATAATAATAAAAGCTTGGGCAAAATTATTAGAAATAAATGTGATTTCTAAAATTAAATATTATATTTTTATATATGTAATATAATATAATTATATAATATTATATTTGATGAATATATATATATATATATATATATATATATATATATATATATATATATATTTTTTTTTTTAAAAAATTGGAATTAAATTTAGATTATGGTTATAGTCTAATCGGGTTTAATTGTAAATTAATCATGATCATATGATTGGGGGTTAAATTTTAAATGTGGTTTTAATTAATCTTATTAGACATGTGATTTCATTGTTTTCCTTATATTAATATAGATGTAATTTCTTTATTTCTGGAAAATCTTTATTGCAAGTATTTTATGCTTTTGATTGCTTTAAGAAAAGATTGCATGTTTTAGAATCTTGTGTTAATAAGTAATTGCAGTCAAGTTTAAATTTCGTTGCAATTCTGGTGAGTTGTCATTATGTCGTATGTGGTATAACCCCTTATTTAGGTGTCGTTGTTTAAACCCTGTGGATATGAGCCATTGTGTGTTATGTTTCCAAATGGTCAATCTTGGGTAGTGGTTGTGAATCCTTCACCTGTGTTATGTCAAGATTAGATATGGCTGTCAGTTTCGCCATAGAGTTCTCATAGAAAGACCTTTCCTGTTAGTGTCCTAGGAGAGAGAGTGGATTTCGGATGGGGGCCGCACCTAAAGAGGATGGCAGGATAACCCCTCAAAAGTCAGTTAATAAGTGACAACCTAATAATTGATTAGGGGGTGGGTAGTTATAATGTTAACAAAGATATTGTACCTCGCACATGGTTGAGTGCTTGTTTAGACTCAAGGTGTTGTGAGAAGGCCTGGAATGGCACACTTACCACCTTGTCCTCATGAAGGGTTGGTAAGGTCCACATGATACTTGGATGGAGCTGGGGGTTCGGGAAAGGTTACCAGGATAACCCAAGATGGGGGCCGGGACCTATGGAGACCTACCTAGGGTAACCATCTTAAGCCATGTGATGACACTCTCTCTTTAGGGTCACTAGTGTTTTGTGAGTTGAGTCACTTGAGTTCTGCGGAGTCATGTGTACTGTTGTACTTGTCTTGTTGCTTGCTTGAGGGTCTTCTGCTATCTCCTAGCATGGTGGGGTGGTTCCATTATGGGATCACATGGTCGGGTGGTGTGCCACTTCCCATTAGATATCTTTATTCTTACCTTCTTGTGAGGATCGGCTTCGCTGGTGGTTCTTGGTTCGTGACTCTTGTTCCAGCTCATGTTTGAGATTATTGTACAGTTGTGACCATGTGGTCATTGTATTATTAAACTTTGTAATCTTGGCATTGTAACCTATGTACTTAATTTGTTCTATTGAAGCCATGTAATTTATGGATTGTTGTAATTTGAAATTCAATGGAACGTATGTTATTCATTTATCCTTCATCTTATGTGTAAATGAATCATTGGAAGTAAATATATTATAACTCTTTAAACCTATCTATTTGGAATCAGTTTTTTAGTTTGAGTTAATTAATCATAATTGATTTTCCCTAATTTAGATGGATAATTGGATTAACATGGTGTTGTAGTTTTAATTCGAAGTAATCTTCATTGGTAACCCTTTAGGATGTCAATGATAGACTTCCGCTTGTGTTTCATTTTGTGCAATGTTTTATTTATTGCACTTAACCTTTTAAAAAAAAATTGTTGTACCCTTTAGTTGCCTTGTAGTGTGGTTTTCCTTTAGGGTTTCTGGCGGGGCATTACACTCCCACCTGACCTATCTCGCAACCAAAAACTAAGCTTCATCCAACAAGCCTCCCGCTATACCTTAACCGTTGACACACTTTATCGCCGAGGTCTAAATGGTACTCTTCTTCGATGCCTCGATCATAACAAATCTGACTCTGCCTTACATAAGCTTCACAAAGGTATTTTTGGTACGCATTCAAGTGGTCCTACTCTCGCCAAGAAACTTTTGAGAATGGGATATTACTGGCTGACAATGGAAAGAGATTCCTATCAATTTGCTAAGAAATGTCCTAAATGTCAAATTCATGGTAACCTCATACATGCACCAACACAAGAGTTGCAACTGTTTACCACATCTTAGCCTTTATGTCAATGGGGACTTGATTTAGTAGGAAAGATTCATCCTTCCTCTTCAAATGGGCATAAGTTCATTATCAATCACTACCACAGAGTACTTCACTAAGTGGATCGAAGCAGTCTTGATGACCATCATAACTGGAAAGCAGATCTCATCATTCATCCTCAACTATCTCATTTGCAGCTATGGCATTCCTAGTTCCATCATCACAGATAACAGACGTCCTTTCAAGAATCAAGATGTGTGAGAGCTATGCGAACGATTCAAAATCTAACATCGGTTTTCCACACAATACTACCCATAGGGGATTGGCCAAGCAAAAGCATTAAACAAAACAATCCTAAAAAGCCTCAAGAAAATAGTAAATGATGTTGGCAAGGATTGGCATGTACAATTCAATCTATCATGTTGGGCATACAGGACCAGTATTCGGACACCTACAGGGGCTACACCATATTCATTGGTATATGGTTCATAGGCAATTATACCTTTTGAGGTAGAAATCCCATCTCTCCAAATATCTTTGAAGAGATACCAGATGAGGAATATCGACTAAACAGGTTGCAAGAACTAGAGCTTCTTGATGAAAAATGACAACATGCCTATGACCATCTCAAGGCATATCAACAACAAATGTGCAGAAGCTATAATCACAAAGTCATCCCAAGGGTTTTCAAAGTCAGTGATCTCGTCCTAAAAGAAAATCCTAGAAATCAACAAAATCGAGAAAAGAAGGGGAAGTTTGAACCTAACTGGTTGGGACCCTTTGTCATCATATAAGCCTATGGATCATAAGCATATCGGTTGTCAAATTCAGAAGGGGACGTGGTCAACAAACCAACCAACAACATCCATCTGAAGAAGTTCTACACTTGAGTTGTCCAATGCACGGATCATGCAAAAAAGCAAAAACAAATTAAAAAAAGTATAAAAAATTGTTACTATGGTGAAAACCTGGTAAACAAGCACCTTGTGACACAAAAATAAAAATAAAAATCAGGAAAATACAAAAAATGAAAAACAAATCAAAAGGTGCAATAAAAACAAGTGGTGAAAACCTGGCAACAGGCGCTATTTGTGAGAGAACAACCCCTCTATCTATTGGTACTCACATCATATCTTTGATCCATCTGGTCTAAGCCCATAGCCATTGTCGAACACTTATACACGCAACATTATCCCAGACATACTTAGCGTAGTCACTATCCTTAATTATCTAAACATTTATCCATATCATATCCCACCATGCCTTGGTGATCAACGTATATATCCGCATCAACAAGTGTCCATAATTGGGGGCAACATTCATCTCACTTTAGCACTCAGACAACAAACAAGGATCACAACATACTAAGGAAAACATTGTCAAAATTGCTCGTCGGACTAAAAAACAAGATCATTATCCAACTGCAACTTCAACACACACATGATGGATGATTTTATTTTGAATTATGATTTGTTTACATTTGACATGAAGTTCTGACTATTTGTATCTTGATTTCTGAATCATTAGATCTCCTGAGCTACTCAAGGATGCACTGAGCTAGAGAAGCAATGAAGGAATCTGATATTTTCTTAATTCTTTGTCTAGGAGGTGATCTTCGTATGGTGCAAATTTGTCTCGAGACATGATTGGAAACATACCATTGAAGATGTTTTCTATTTTACACATAAAAATGGTTATCTCTTATCTATTTTACGCAAGCAACACTCAGGTAATCTTGGTTCAATTATACCTCGACGCTTGTGTCATCTTGCAATATCAAAAATCCATGTAAGTTATACTCGGGTCATTATGGTTTAATTATACCATGATGCTTGTATTAACTTTCAACATATCAAAAGCTCAATGATAAAAAAAGAGCACAAAGAAGTGACTAAATAGGAATGACAATGACAGAATTAAAGTGATCATTTAGTTGCATACAATTATAGTAGGTTGCATATCATCTAAAACTTGCATTAAGTTGCATATCATCTAAACTTGCAGTAAGTCGCATATAATTTTAATATTTCATTAGTATCATTTCATTATCATTATTATCATCATGTCATTCTTACATTATCATTATCATTTACATCTCATTTTCAAGATACATCTAATATCATTATCATATCATTTACATCTCATTTTCAAGATACATCTAATATCATTATCATTAGCATTTACATCTCACATCTCATATAATTATCATTATCATTTACATCTCATTTTCAAGATACATCTCACAATCATAAACATTCAGATAACATTCTATCTTGTATCAAAATAAATACAACAATGCATATCACCAACACTTATTCATCACGAACCATGCATTCACATCATCATATAAATCGACATTAAGAGATCAAGAGCATGGGTATTATCTAAACATCTAATCATCCTCATAGTATCATCATATCAAAACATAATGCACATCATAAATCATATCATCATCAATAACACATCACATGTGGATCAGATAGAATCAATGCCATATATCATATATCTCAAAACTATCAAAATATACAAGGGATATCATGTTTATCAAAACAACAAAGTGATCAATACAACAGGACAAATATCTCACGTATGACTATCTCCTGAGGCAGATGGTCTAACAATAGATGTCCCACCTCCTGGATCTCCACCAGATGGATCGCGTCGGGTAGGCCCCATAACACCTCAGCTCTTCGTCCTCGTATGACTACGTTCGAATTGAAAGGACGCCACTACAACATAGCTAGGAGCTCTATTATCTCGAGGGACCATATCCTCGTACAAACGCCTATAATACTCGACCTCCTTGGCCGAGTACTATATCTCTTAGTGTGTCCTGGAGTGGGGCACTAGTCGTGGCTCTCTCTAACCTGTCAGCAAGGGCCTCTGCTCGACCCTGACACTCTACTGTTGTATCCCTATCTGCCTGCAGTTATGTAATCTGTCATTGTTGTGCTAACACCTGTGTCTACAGCTCCTGCATCGAGACCTATAGTGCTCTAATATGAGAATCCTACTGGTAGGTGGGCACCCTGATTTGAACAGGTACCTGTGTTGTAGTCCTACCTACACCTGTCCCTGTTTGAGGTGCTGGTGGAGGTATAATGTCAGATCTCCTCCTCTGGGTAGGTCACCTATCATCCTCTATCCCTCCCACAACAACTAACACCGCACCTATCCTACCACCCCTACCCGCACTAAGAACGAGACCACCTCTTCCACCTCCACCTCTGCCATCTCGAACACCCCCTCCACCTCTACCTCCTCCACCACCTCCACCACCTCCACCTCCACCTCCTCCACTACCGCCTCCACCTCCATCTCCTCCCTCTTCTCCCTCATCCTCCTCTCTCCGTCTAGGACCCCCTCGCCTTTGTGGCTGCTCTTCCTCATCATTGTCAAAAGTTGGCAACAACTCTACCAGATCAGATATGCACGCCACTACATGTGCCACGAAGTAGGCTGAGAACTCCTCTGTCATCCCACCATCCACTACCCCCACCTCGTAATCCTAGATTTTTCCCGCCAAGGTCATGTACTCATCCACAGCTGCTCCGCTATCTAGGGTAGGCGCCCACTCTGACACATCATGTCATTGACGAGCATACAAATAGGCTCCCTATGGTATCCCCTATTGTCTACCATACTGTCGATGAATGCGGCTATGTGAAAATCACTCAATAATAGAGGGCGTCTGCCCAATCAGGTACCTCAACATATATATGTAGGGCATCTCTAGCCCATCCTCCGTGCACACCTCATAATTTATATATGGTCTCTAGATGACCATATCAATGTCATCCAACGCCAGTGCTCTAGTTTTCCCAGCTTACGCTGGACAACTACACTTGTATACCCATATGCATATGCCCTTGCAACTGACATATCTTTGTTTGCAAGCAGTCTCGACACTGGTATATGCTCCCAGGTCCACACCTATAATAATGTCACCCTAGTTGATAGACTAGTGTATTCCTGATATACTACTTGGTGGAGCTCTCTGTATAGGTGGGTCAACATGCAAGACCCCCATGCAAACCTGCGTCCCTACGTCACCATATCCTCTAGAACCAATCCCCATCCAATGGCTAGTCCCTTCGACCTACGGTCGGGACACAAGAAAGCACCAATGAAACCTGCTAATACTGACGACATTGGAGCGTAACCCAAATCCAAAAACTCCTGTCATGGGATCTCGTAGCCACTAATGTGATCATCCTAAAAATTACGATGGAGAGCTTTTGTGCCACCCTCCTCGGTCTACTCATAGGATTGTAAAGCCCTGACCACAGGAATCTGCAGAATCCGAGAACAGTCCTCTTATGTAACTGTCATCTTACTGGTCGCCAAATGAAAGGTGTTTGTATCATTGTGCCACCTCTCTTCCAACACTGTTAGTAACCCCTGGTTAATGATATAATGGGGCATGTTTAGTAAAGATGATAACCCACATCTCTCAATCATATCTTTGTCAACCTGTGACAAGTGTGAGATAAGTGTTCATGGCTTCAAGAATCGCTCCCGAGACTGTAGTACACCAAGCTCTGCCTACAAATCAACACATATCCATCATCAGTTCTCGATTCAATCAAATCTATCAACAATAAAAAGAAAATCAACTTAAAAACATGAGTCATATTAAAAACACATCAGAAACATATTCACATCATATTAGTGCATCATATCAAACCCATATCGAAATCAGACCCATATCGAAATCAACACCTCTAACGAAATCAACACCCATATCGAAATTAGGACCCATAACGAAATTAGGATCCATATAAAAAACAAGACACATATCGAAATCAGGTGCCATAATGAAATCAGACGCATATCAAAATCAGACCCATATCGAAATCAGGACCCATAAGAAAATCAGGACCCATAACGAAATCAAGACCCATATTGAAATTAGGACCCATAACGAAATCATGACCCATAACGAAATCAGACCCATATCAAAATCAAGACCCATAACGAAATCAAGACCCATATCAAAATCAGGAGCAAAATCAAGACTCATATCGACTCAAAGACCCATATTGACTCTAATCAACTCAAAGAATCATAAAAAAATCAAATTCATATCGACAACTTGACTCATATTGAAAAGCGACTCATATAAAAACAAGATCCATATCAACCAAAAGACTCATATCGCAATCCAACAACATATCAGAATCAGACATCATCACAAAACATGACTCACATCGGATCATAAATCCTATCAAACAATCGATGAACCCATATCAACATCTGCGCAACCTATCCAATCTATTTGACTCACGACACCTTTTTCAAAACACCTTTTTTTTCCAACTTTTTACCATACATGCTAAGTCAGGGCTCCAAAGCACTAAGCGGCCAAGTATGCGCTAAACTTTTCCACGTATACACTATAAAACACACCTTATGCGCCATCTTGTTATCACACGCTAACTGTCATACCATTTGCGCTACCCTGTTTGCACAAAGCACTAACTCTATCCTACACACTAACTCTATCCTACCCTTTGCGTTGCTATGCAAACCCTATGTGCTAAAACTACCCTATGCGCTAACCTACCCCCCGATCACACTACTATTTGACACTCATATGCTAAACCTACCTAGGGTTTTCTATGCGGTAAAACTCCTATCATATGCGCTAAACAACCTACCCTACGCGCTAAACCGGCAAATTCCAACCCAAAATTGAAAAACGTGACAACAATCAATAAAATTAATCAAAAACAAAGAGGGATTTTGGCCACTTACTAGTGGGCCATATGTGGTGGGTCTCTAGTATCACCTGACACGCTCAAATCGGTGCGAAGAGTATGGAATCAACATCATGGTCAGAGCTCCAAATGTCACAATCACAAGGAGACAAGTGTGCAAATGATTTTTGAAAATCACTTTTTACCTTTTAATAGGGTAAATCAAAGGGTTAATAAGTGGGGCATGTATTTTACTCCCACTTTTTCATTATTAACCTTATCAACATCATTTTTTTTGGGAGATGAATCAATAATGTGCATCCAACGGAGTCAATATTCTCATATCACAATTAATTCAAAAACGAGCATAAACTTGACAACTTTTCACTAGATCCTTGATTCATCTCCCGAGGGGGCATCATCAATATCGTTTGTCGAATCTACATCTGGGGCATCATATCGACATTTTGGCACACAACATCACATCTATCAAATTTTGGCGGCATATCTAGCAATTTTTCTTTGAATCAACATGTGCACACACGTCACTTCAAAGAGGGGCAAAATGTAGACGTATAAATCTGACCACTTTCTTAAATAAATATTTAATATTTATTTTAACTCTATCCCCTTATTAATTAAATCTTATTTAATTAATTTATTCATTTTCATCTATTTGATTAAAAAATTACTCAATTTATTTAATTAAATTCACATAAACCTTTTCTAGCCTTTAATTAAATAAATCACTTTATTTAATTAATTCCTCTTTCCTCCTTTTAATTAATTTTACATTTAATTAAATCCCCCCACTTGTATTTATGCAAGTTGCATCTATTTTAGTTGAAATAAGGTAATTTTATTTTAATTAAAATCCTTTTCCCTCACCCACTTGCCAAATCCTAAATTTCCCACTTGCTCTCCTAATTTCTTCTAGAATCCCTCTAATCATCCATCAATTAGCTTTAATTCTCCTCATCATGTCCAATCCCTAAATTTGGGGGAGTCACTTCCCAAAATTTGGAGAAAGTCTTCAAAATGCATTTAAGACCTCCTTTCAACAAGGTAACTTGTTGAATACCCCCAAATTTGTAAGGCTCTTACAAATTTGTCCCCTAGACCACTAGTGGTTTTCTTCTTAGGAGAAGTTAACCCCTAAAGTCTTCAAAGACCATTTAAGGCTCTAACAAGCCCACACCCCTAACCCATGATGGTTGTCCACTTGACCATCTTTTATCCTTGCACAAGAGTTTACTCTTTGGATAAAAGCTTTATCCATTGGATAACCTTAACCTTACCTCCTAGGGTAACCTCCATGTCTCTTTAGGCATTTAATGTCTCTTGCATCTCCTCTCAAGCAATCTTTTGTTGACAATTGTCACCATTTCATTGGTGAGAATTGTAAACATGGATTGATTAACTTTCAATCCTAGCTCTTGTTAAGATTATTCAATCTTAACCATCCATTGCCCTATTTTCCCTATAAATAGAGCTCTCAATCTTCATTATCCATATCTCCAAGTTTTTATGCATCTACATTATATCCTAATTTACTAAGAATTTTAGCCTCTCTTTGTTAGAATATCATCATTTCGTTTAGAAGCATTTTCATATCAATAGTATATCCATGCTAGTATATCATGTTAGGATAATTTGTTAATCTTTTATCATATCATTATCTTCATCCTAATTTAATCATCATAGTTTTAATACATCATATAGATCTTAGAATGCATTCATGCATGTAGATCAAATATCACTCGTTCTTGGAGTTGTCATTCCTAAGTCATTTGCTCAATAATTTGAGAGAAAAACATTGGCTTTCAGGATCCTATGAGATAGAGAACAATGAGACACCCGTTGGGAAGCTAAAATAGTTTAGTTAGTTTATATAATTGCACCAAGAGTCTCAATGCTATGTGGGTCTTTTGATTTTGATTTATTCATTTTGATCACTGCATTTTCGAGCGTACACTTGCATCCCTAGAAATTCGAAAAAAAGTTGATAGGACCAAGTCACTAGGCTACTTGGTCCCACACTTTTTTCCCCAAATTTCGGGAGGATAATTTAGCAGTCTTTTCTAATTCAAATCTAGTTCCGTGCAAAAATATATCAAGTCAAAGTTAGCCTAAAGGTGATTTTAATTATGAAATCCCTATATAAGATATCCCTCTCAATTCATTTTCCTAATCTTATCTTATGCTAACATTATAATAAATTCAAGAGCAATTCTTCTTCCTTAAGAGTAGATTTGATTCAAGGAGCAACAAACTACATCAAGGCATCTCCATATTATGTTTCAATTGTGATTTCATGATGGATTTTATGTGATTTATTATTTTATTGGATCAACACATGGAGGACTTATCCTAAGAGTGTGGCATTGCCTATTGAAGGTATAATTATCTACATTCAAGCATTTCAATTCTAGATCTAGCCTTGCCCTCAAAAGGCAAGCTTTTCCAATTCAGCTCAAGTTCAATTTCTTTTTCAATCAGGGTTAATTCCAAACTCGGGGTTTAGTCTAAGACAAACCCATACCCACAACACACTTTCCCTTCTTTTGGTGTGCATGTGACATACTTGGGAGTTTTGAAGGTGGAAAAGGATAAAGGAGACAAAAACAAACAAAACTGACTTTTGTAGAAGTAACACAGACCTCTCAGGACCAGTGTGCTACAAAGGGACCAGGGTGCTCATAGAGGACCATGGCAAATTTTTCCCTAGTCCTAGGAATTTATTTGGGTATTTCACCAGCAAATCCAGTGTGTCTTGCCATTCTAAAAAAGACCCAACTTGCATATGTTTACAATTATAGGACCAAGGCGCCCACCTACCCGGTCCCAACAATTTCATCTGAATTTTCAGGTATAGGTTTTGATCCATTTCTACTTTCTGAATCTTTGTTTGTGGCTCTATCTAATATCTATAGCATCTTGTTTTCATCAATTTACTTCAATTTCTCAAATATTTGCTCTAGATTCAACTATACAATTTCAATTGCAATTTCAACTCAAACAAAAGGGGAATAAGACTTCAATACGCATCTAACCCTCTTCTTAATAGAATTGAGGTTGGATCTATTGTTTTCATCCTTCTTCTAATGTGATGCATGTGAAATTTAGGTCATTTCCTAGTTTACAACTTGTATAACTTGTGAAAGTTGACATAATACTTTATTAAATATTAGTTACATAGTATTTAATAATTGCACAGTGCATTTAATGTTTGTAGTTGGTAGTTGGATATCGATTATCTCTACCTCATCACACTTCTTTGTACAGTTTATTGTATCTCAACATAGTTATTAAATGATCATTGGTGAAATAGCCTTGTTTCTTCTCATATGAATTGTGAAGGTAGTTGTGTTTGTGAATTGTTGTTCTTGGGTGGTTACACCAACATGGTATGAGAGCAGACCATTTGTGTACCAAGCTAACATTATCCACTAGGAAATAGAAGAAATTAACTTGCAAAACAAATTGAGATGCGTATAATTTTTTAAAAGAAATATATAACCAACTATAACTGAAATATGAATAACTAACTAAACTTTCGCATGATTTGAAACTAATTAACTGAAACTAATTTAAGATAGGATATATTTCTTTTCTTTAATTAGAAAAAAATGCATGTCAGTAGTAATTGCTAATAGATCTTTCAAGAAACAAGCGAAATTAAATCAAGAACCATATCACAATAAATAGCATAAATGAAAGAGAAAGGATCAAAGATTACTAAATGAATAGGCTTCCCAACTGGAAATACTCATATGATCCTTGACATTGTTGTGGAGAGTGAGAGCATCATCAAGGCAGTTTACGTCCAACCATAGACCCGATGATCCCTTGCACACCTTCCTTTCGGAAATGGCCCTACTTGGAATGAGGGTGCAAAAAAAGGTCTAGGACTAGTTGCCATCCAAGCCCGATGTTCAGAACCTATATCACTCTATTTGGTCACACACTATAGGTGTAATGTGGAAAAATTAGGGTTTCCACCCAAAAGAATGAAAACCACTAGTTTTTCACTTAGGGACATTACATTCAAAAGAGGATGGGGAATTCACTAGATCTAGTCACAAATCAAATAAGGACTAAATACTAAGTGAATTTGGGTTGATAGGGATTTCCTCTTTTGTGAGTTGAATTGCTGAAATTAGGTAAAATGTTGAAAAATGAAGGTAAAAGCATGTAAACAACAAGATACAGATACGGGATTGAGATGGGCACCTTGAACTAAGTAATGTAAGTAGAGTTGGATCTACTTCCCAAAAATTCTCCTAAAATATCAGGACCATGGCACATCACATCGGTCCTCTGAACTTTTTGCACGCCAAAGGGGGATGATTCATCTCTGTGAATGAAGCTTATTCCGAAGAATATAGCTCCCTACCTGTTTCCTGCAAATAGAAAGAAGGGAATATGGGTTGGGAATAGGGTTTTTCCTTAGTCAAACCCTGGTTGAGGAATCAACCTTGAATGAAATAATGCAAATACTTGAAATAAATAATGGAAAGGTATACCTCAGATCTGCAAATTGTTGATAATGATGTTTTTCTTCTTTAATGTAATCACATATGTTGTATGAAATGACATGAACATGAAAAAACCTTAATCACACACAAATGCTTACAAACAAATGATGTAAAGTTGCTCCATGGTTAATATATGAAGAATATGCAGCCTTGAAGACCTCCAGAAATTCTTGATGATGAATTCTTCAATGCTCGAGTGCTCGTTTACTTGATTGCTTGTGAACCCAATTTCACCATATATAAAATGAGGGGGGAAGACTTCCTTATATACTTGACCGTCATCAATTCTGCTAATTTTTTGACATAGACCGACATGGAGGAAGGTTTCCCACTCATTTTCAAGATAGGGTAGAGGGTTTAAATTGGGCCCCAAATAAGGAGGACCATGGCACGACACCATGGTCCCAGTGAGGACCAAGGCGCCACGCCCTGGTCCTACCCCATATTTGGGCTAGGGTTAAGGGTCCAGTAAGTTAAAATGGTATGATATAGCCATTGTTGCATGGTGGGGGCATAAATAGGTCTCAAATCAAGCATGGAGATGTCGATGCTAAGGTGAGAGCCCTAAACATGGTCCAAATTGTAAGGGAGTACAATTTAGGATGCTACATTTAGCCCCCAATTTAGCGAGAGTATGAACATATGCAAATACTCATGGTAAAGTAGATGAAGGAGAAACAGAATGAGGAGAAAAATCACAAGGAGTATAAGACATCACTAATTTCGAGGAACCAAGCCCCAATCTTAGGATCTTAACTCATTCAAACATATGCAAGGGCACAAAAAAATAAGACAAAACCAAAAAGACAAAAAAGGAAAACAAAGACAAAAGACACAAAAACACACACAACAAAATCTAAAGACCAAAAGCAAAACCTCAAGTCAACTAGCCAAAGAGACCTTGATATCAAAATGTCTCAACAACTAATATCATTCTTGAAAAATGCCATCTCATGAACATAAGTGATCACATAAAAGAGAAAAGCAAGCATCATCTATGAACTATCAATAGAAAATATATGAGTTCATGAGAAGAAGAAGAAGAAAGAGAGAATCAATACACACTAGATGTGTTTTTCCAAGTGATCCATGAGAAGAATGATGAGAGAGAGAACATAGATACCGTGCCCCTAGATGTTTGCATCTAGGTGATCCATGTTGGGGAGGAGAGTAGGAATAATCTATTCCTATTCTACTAGTTCCACTCATCCTTGTGCATGTGTGCAAGTGATGTCTGGTTTCGAACATGAACACCCCATATAAGACTTTGTTTTGTCTGGTTTCGAGAATGAACACCCCGTATAAGACAAATGATGCATAAAATGAGGATGAAGCATGAGGATGCAATAATCCCATGTTGATAAACGAAATGAGGATTATGTATGAGGATTAAATAATCCCATGTTGATAAATGAAAAGAGGATTATGCAAGAGGATGCAATAATCCCATATTGATAAATGAAATAAGGATTAAGCATGAGGATGCAATAATCCTATATTGATAATTGATAGTCGAAATGCAACTAGGAGACCACATATATGCCCCCCCCTTAAGATGTCAACATAGTCCTATGTTGATGTCTTAAGGTAGATAGAAACAAGGCCACCCACCTTTAACAACAAGGAGATAACCACCAATCAATAATGCATGCATTCCAAGCTAGGAAGAATGATTCCTAAATAGGCTTTGTTTCTTTAAGCAAGGAAAAGATAATTGTAAAAGAGATATCTTGCAACAAATGTAAAGGGATCCTTTTGAGGGATGTATGATTAACAAAGGATGAAGAGAGAATTGCATAAAGATATCTACCTCCAAGAGTAGAGGATATCCTTATTAAATATGACATCTTGGAAGGATAAGAGGACCAAGAATACACACCTTCTTCTAAGTGGATTCTTAGGATTGCGCACTTTCACTAGGGAGAGATTTTTTATAAAAGATGTACCATTTCAAATAAGGAATGCACACACACTCATAAGAAATATCATCAAATTATGAAATATGCAACTCAACAAAGGAAAAAAAAAAGGCAATCTTTAGAAAAAGAGAGAGAGAGTTGAAACATAATTCTTGCCCCCCAAGAATGGAGACAAGGACACTAAAGAGAGATCATTTATAAAAGACAAATTCTTCTAAATTAAGGAAAAGATCCTTATTAGGGATGCATATCACAATGTACAAGGGTTCATTATAAAAGATACCACTCAGTAAGGAGAATAATTTGATGAATGATTATAGACTTTCAACACTAAGGAAGAGGTCCAATTAAGGGCATGCACTTATAAGGAAAGAATAAGATCTTCCACTAATACATTTGGACTAGATTTCCGATGGAGAAGGTATATTGTGGCCAAATTTGATTTTTTTTGAAAAAATGCCCGTGTTTGTCGCAATTCCGATGGAAATTTCCCATTTGGTTTCGACGAAGAAGGCATTAGCAATGAGAATTTTCTTTTTTTTCAAAAAAGTGCTCGAGTTCGTCGTAATGTCGACGACAAGGGCCATTACTTAAAAAAAGAAGAAGAGGGAAATTCATTTGTGAACATTGCAATCCCGCGTAGGTGTCCATGGCCACTTCAACCCCCAAGAACATCAAACCCGCGTCGAAGGCATTTGTGGCATTGCTTGCAATCCCGTGCAGGAGGTAGATTCAAATTGCCCTAGTTTTTAATTTCATGTTGCAAAAAATATACATCTCTTTGCGGCATCGTATCAAACAATTCATGAGCCTTGTCCATGTTTCCACATTTTGCATTCATGTCAAGCAGGGCATTTGCAAGTACAATACCTAACAAAATTCCTCTATCTGTTATGCTTTGATGGATGTCCATACCCTGTTCCAAAGCTCCCATTTTTGCACAAGCAGGGAGGATGCTGGCAAAGGTTGTGGAATTTGTCTTTATGCCTTCCAATTTCATTTGCTTGAAAGTGTCTAAAGCCTTTTTGACAAATCCATTTTGTGCATATCCAGCAATCGTTGCAATCCACGAGACAACATTTCTTTCAGGCATTCTATCAAACAATTCACGTGCCTTGTCTATGCTTCCACATTTTGCATACATGTCTACCAGGGCAGTTGCGACTCCAACATCTGTCAAAATTCCTCTATCCTTTATGCTTTGATGAATGTCCATACCCTATTCCAAATCTCCCATTTTGGCACAGGCAAGGAGGATAGTAGCAATGGTCATGGAATTTGGCTTTACACCTGCCAATTGCATTTGCTTGAAAGTTTCTAAAGCCTTCTCAACAAATCCATTTTGTGCATATTCAACAATCATTGCAGTCCAGGAAACCACATTTCTTTGAGGCAATCCGTCAAATAGTTCCCATGCCTTGTCTATGCTTCCACATTTTGCATACATGCTAACAGAGCAGTTGCAACTACATCTGACAAAATTCCTCTATCTTTTATGCTTTGATGGATGTACATACCCTGTTCCAAAGCTCCCATTTTGGCACAAGCTAGGAGTACGCTGGCAAACGTAACTAAAGAAATGCAATGATCAGCTCCAAAGACATCAAACCACTACTAACAAAACCGAGAGTCTAAAATATGATAGGGAATAGTGTGAGCTGTCCTTAAATAAAATATTTTATTTTCAATTTCAACTAAAACATAATTACTCAGTCATTTAATGTTATTAATAAGTGTTTAATTTATGAAAGAGATAAATGGTTGGCCACAAGTACATGAGTTACTAAATGCACACAAATAAGTGAATTTGATATTCAAAACTATCTGCAATGAATTCAATTCTTGTCCATTAGTCATTTATATTTGCAATAAGCATCTTTCTTTGTTTTTCTTAATCTTTATTCATAGTTATGTGCATATTTCACATTCTATAATTAGGATATCAATTGCTATGGCTGAACACTAACATGATGTTTGTGTTGTGGTATAGATGCGTGGAAACATAATTATGGGATTGTTATATTATAGAGATCATAAATCTAGATATCACATATTGGTTCTAGCTCTTCTTGGATTGAGTCTAAAGCTGACATACAGTCATAAAGCCATTATTAGCAGATCTATCCATTTCTAGTAAAGACAATTGAGAAAGTCATTTTGATATTGAGAGTTTCTTATCTGTTTACCTATTGATCATTATTAAGCCATAATATTTAGGTCTATTTATCTCTCTTGCAAAACCTCTGTAAGTGTCCTAGATTGTCCCTACTACTCACTCTTCAATGAAATAGTGGAGTTCTAAAGATTTTTTGCACAATATAGTGTTGAACGTATCAACAAGGCTAGCATGGAAGGCATTTTCAAGCTTCCACTTGTACAACTTACAACAAATGATTTGTTGATAGAAGAAATTCTTGAAATAGGGATAGAATTGAAAGACAAGTAAGTACATACAAACCTCCTCAGTGGAAAGTAAAACTTGTGTATAAAAAGAGTACATTGAATCTCAATCCATAAACACAATAGAGATACCCATGGAGACTTAATTGGATGTAGCATGTCGCACCAAAGTTGTTAGAGTATGCTAAGCTAGTACATAATGTTTCCTAAAGCCACATTAGTATTTTACCCAGATCATTATCTACCAAAACTAACTATAGTAATCCTTTTGAGGATTCATTTCATGGTGCTAGATCTTCATTTATTTCCACTTCTTGTTGGACAAAAGAACAATTATTTCTTGAGGTAGATGAATATCCCATCAACAAAGGACAAGACCCTTTCTAGAATATAACAAATTCTACTCCAACAAAAGATCATGGGGGTTTCACTAGAGATATTGAATAAGAGATAGACTTCTACTACTGCATTAAAAGCATTGGCATGTTCTTCATTTATTGATGTAAACTCTCTGTGACGCCACCACAACCAACAAAGGTGTAAAAAGTTGTTTGCAATGCATGAATTTTTAGGATTGTCCTTTGAGAAAATAGAATTAAAGTATGGAAGCAGGATCTACCAGCTCCTGAGGGAATCTTGATGAAAAATAACTGTAAAATATTTGGGCGAGCTTATATGAAAAAACTCATGCTTCCTGATGGGTTTATGTACAGAAATAAGCATGAATTAAGTGGTAAAGGGGCTTCTGGAAACAAGAGGGACAAAGAGGCAGTGGAAGTGAAAACTTCTGGTGTTGTGTCTGCTCCATCTCAGAATGGGAATGGCAAAGGTGCTGTAAGAGGAGTTGAGAAGGGTGTTGGAAGAAGCGAGGGTGTTTACATTCCCCCATTTAAGCTAGATCAAATGATGAAAGATGTGGAAGACAAGAGTAGTGTGGAATACCAGCGCATGACATGGGGTGCCCTTCAGAAGAGTATCAATGGGTTAGTAAACAAGGTAAATGCATCTAACATCAAGAACATCATTCCAGAGTTGTTTACAAAGAATCTCATCCATGGGAGGGGTCTATTTTGTAGGTCTTGTATGAAATCCCAAATGGAATCCCCTGGATTTACAGATGTTTTTGCTGCGTTGGTTGCTGTGGTAAATACAAATTTTTTTGAAGTTGGCAATCTGCTTTTGTGAAGAATTATTTTGCAGCTTAAGAGGGCATACAAATGCAATGACAAGCACATGTTGATAGCAGCAACCAAATTCATAGCTCAATTTAGTGAATCAACAAGTTGCACATGAGATCATTGCCTTAGAACTTCTCACCCTTTTACTAGAGAACCCCACAGATGACATTGTAGAGGTTGCTGTTGGGTTCGTGAAAGAATGTGGTTCTTTGTTGCAAGACCTTTCACCCAAAGGCCTCTATGGGATTTTTGAAATATTTAGAGGTATTCTCCATGAGGGGGAAACTGACAAACAAGTATAGTTTTTAATCGAAGGCCTTTTTACATTTCGCAAAGCTAAGTTCAAGGGTCATCCAGCTGTGCGTCCAAATCAGTTAACACATGAAGTTTTCCCAGAAGATGAACTTGATCAAGAAGCTGGTTTGGATGTTTTCAAGCCATATCCTGATTTCTTAGAGCATGAGGCAAGCTATGAAAAACTGAAGAAAGATATCCTTGGAGATGCTTCTTTAGATGAAGCAGAAGGGGAGAATGATTTAGGTGATGATTCAGATGATGATGATGATGATGATGATGATGATGATGATGATGAAGAGGAAGGTGAGGAAGCACTAAGAATATAGGATGAGACAGAGACAAACTTGGTCAATTTAAGACGTACAATTTATTTGACAATCATGTCAAGTGTTGATTTTGAGGAAGCTAGTCATAAGCTACTAAAGATCAAGCTTGAACCTGGTCAAGAGAGAACATACCTTCGTTATTATGGTCTTCTTGGGCAAAGATTCTGTATGATCAATAAAATTTATGAGCAATTTTTTGATAAGTGTTTTGTACAACAGTATTCTATGATACACAGATTGGAAACAAATAAATTGCGTAATGTTGCAAAGTTTTTTGCCCACTTACTTGGCACAAATTCTAGTCCTTGGCATTGTCTTGCTTATATACGTGAGACAGAGGAAGATACTACTTCCTCTTCCTGTATTTTTATAAAGATTCTCTTGCAGGAGTTGGCAGAGCAGCTTGGTATATTGTTGCTTAATGAAAGGTTGAATGATCCAACAATGCAAGAGTCTTTTGATTCAATTTCTCCAAAGGACAATCCCAAAAATTCATGGTTTGCTACCAATTTATTTACTTCTATTGGTCTTCGTGGTATCACTGAGAGTTTACGTGAGTATTTGAAGAATATGCCAAGGCTTGTAATGCAGCAACAAAAGTCTACTCCTGAGTCAGATGAATCTACCTCTAATGACGATTCTTCTAGTTCATTAGGTTCGTCAGATTCTAATACATCAGACTCAAATTCTGAGAGTGAAATTGACAGTGAGAGCAGTAAGGAGTCACCAAGAAAGAAAAATAATTCAAAGCATGACAATGAGTATGAAAAAAAAAAAAGAAAGAAAAGGGCGAGGGCATCTGACTCGGAGGATGGAAGTGACAGTGAAAAAATCAGAAGGAAAAATAAAAGGAATTAAAAATCTTTCTAGTTAGTTATTCAAGGCTCTAGTAGACACTGTTTTCCTGGACTGTGACAAACAAAAGAATCACTCCCAAGTGCTTTGGTTTTATAATAGATGATTATAAGATGCTACAATGTTGTCTTATGTATTTTAATAGCCATGGGTTTTAGAGTTCCGTACTTGACAGGTAATGGATAAACAATGTTAGGAGGAGAAAATATTGAAGGCCAAGTGCAGATTGTGATAATACTAGATCAATGAATCCTGTTATTTATTGAGTATTTCTTGTTTTCCATGTTGTGTGATGTACCATAAGCAAACTAGAAATCTAAATTCAATAAGATGCTTTGTTTAATGATGATAATTTCTATTTTCTTGCCTGTGAAGAAAGACCATGTCAGACAATATCAACGAACAACAAAATAAGGAGACAATTGCTAGATTGTGGTCTAACTTGAAAAGAAAAGGTGATAGAAAATGTTATTGTCCGTGCAAAATTTGTAAGAGGTTAAAGAATAAAAGACTTATAATCAAAACAACGAAGAAACATTGTAGGCTGCATGGTCACATTGAAGGTGGACAAGATTATCATCCATTGGTAAGTTTTTCATTATATCGTTTTGACAATTTATATACATAATAAATCACGTGATGATGAGATCATGATCACAGTTTATTTATGTTTATCAATTTTATATAGCTCGAGCACCCCAGAGCACATGGTATGGATCAACACAACCCTGAGAATATGGTTTTCGAAGTGGACGAACATGGAGGTGTGAATATCGAAGCTGAAGATAATGATCCCATGGAAGATGACGATCATGATCTAGAAAACACAATTGAAGATGATGGTACAAATACATTGATCCATGACTCATTTAGTACTCGTGCAACTAATCATGATGATGAATATGACCTTGATGTTGTTCATGATGTCCCTCTACTTGAGAAGGCATCTGAGGCCCTTTACGAAGGGTCGTAGGCAACTCTTCTCTCCGTTGTATTGTTGTTGGTGAACTTGAAGGTTATGAATGGTTTATCCAACATAACAATGTCACGTATGTTAAGGTATTTCATATATGTCATAATAAACTGTGAATCATGCTGTACCATTAATATTCTTTATTATAACAAATTATATTTTTTCGCTGTAGATTGATAGGTGAGTTTTTGTTACCACCATCAAATATTCTACCTCGCTCATACCAAGAATTATATGTCGTTATGAAAGATATTGGAATGGAGTATCAAGCAATAGATGCTTGTCCCAATGATCATATTATATATCACAAACAACATGAATTTTGAACTGAATGCCCTGAATGTCATATCAGTAGATATGAAATAGATCAAATAACAAAAAGGGTTCCTCGCAAGGTTCTTCGCTATATTCCCATTATTCCACGTATGCAACGATTATTCAAGTGCACTAGCTTGGCACAATTTATGGATTACCATGCACACAATAGAAGTTGAGATGGCATTATTCGAATGCCTACAAATGGTTCAAAATTTATGGACATAGAGGAAAAGTGGTCACACTTTAAAGAAGAACCTCATAATCTCAGGCTTTCATTGGTAGTGGACGGTGTCAATCCATTTGGAGAGATGAGATCTGTTTACTCAGTGTGGCCTATTTTTGTTATCAACAATAACATTCCTCCATGGATGTCAATAAAGAGGGAGCACATAATGTTGGCAATGATTGTTCCAGATATTTTATTATTTAAATATAGTCGTCTAAATTTAATTATAAATATTATAGTAAAATGGTCATAATAATTATGTAATGTTTTTGTTCATTCGATTAGGTAAGTACCAAGTTAAAGATATGAATGTATATATCGAGCCTCTTATCAACGAGTTGCTAGAGTTATGGAATGGTGTCACTATATATGACAACTCTAGACCAATAGGACAAAGACAATTTCAATTCCGTGCGATGCTTCTATGGACAATACACGATGCCCTGGGGCTAACACATTTTTGTGGTATGTTATAGTGTTTAAGTTGTGCATGAACATTATTATTCAAAAAATTATCATATTTAATCCAATTATACATTATCTTGTAGGTCTTCAAACAAAGGGAAAATTTGCATGTCCTGTTTGTGGTCCAAAGATGAAATCTCATCATTCAAAAAGTTTAGGAAAGCAGGTGTTTGATGAGTATAGGCACTTTTTCCACAAAAATCATAAGTATCAAAATACTAAAAAACATCTTTTCAATGGGAAAGAAGAGAATACATAAAAGCCACGAAGAATGACACCTCACCTGTGGAAGTTGGAATATAATAGAATTAATCGTCAAGGTAATTCCATTCCATCTATTGGTTTATCATAAAACATCTTTTCTATTTTGTTTTGTTTACTGATGATGTGATTGATGATCATGAAGGTCGTGAAGGCATAAATGGCCACCTTCCTAAGGAAATAAAAAGTTATCCCCAACAATTTAGTAGGTTACCCTACTACGAGTAGTTACAAATTGTTCATTTGTTTGATAGTATGCATATTGGAAAGAATATAACAAAGACAATATGGAAAATATTGGATGGAAGGCGTGACAAAGAAAAAATTGTCAAAATATGTAGTGACATTCAGGATTCCAATCATGCAATGATAAATGTCATTCAATCAAATAGCCATGGAGACCAGATTAATATAAGTGAGCTTCTTTGTTATTGCAGAGGACCCCCCTTCGCTTCAGTGTCCTTGTCCTCAGTATAGGACTAGGTATACATTGCGATCACGAGCAGTTGGCGGAACATTTGCAGAGGGGGGAAATGATGAAGAAACCGATGTTCCAATTAGTCTTTTCATAGCTTCAAAGAAAAAACAAAGAAAGAAATGATTGTAATCTAACTTATTTGATAATGACTCATTTTTATGTTTTAGTGAATGTAATTATGTGCTAATTAATGGTTATGGATGATATGTGTTAATTAATATTGATAAATGTTGCGTGTTAATTAATGTTAATCAATGTTATGTGTTAATGAATGTTATGTGATATTAATGAATGAATGCTATATTTTATTAATGGTAGAAAGAATGAATGAATGAATGTTATAAGATGTTAACAGGGAATTTAGAGTGATGTTGGGGGGGGGGGAGTGGCCAAATGAGCTTCCACCTTCACGTGGTTGGCCCTGTTAAGTAGAGAATATTAAACTATTCTCGAAACCAAGCGAAGCTCAACAAGGTAACACACTTTTCAATATTTCATTATGTTGTGCAGTTAATCTTATTGAATAATGTATATTGAATCTTAATTGCAGGGTCCAACAGAGCCAACACAAACAACAACACCACAAGTTGCTGGGTATAATGAACTCCCATATTGCCTTGTCTATACACGAACAATATGAGTTGCTTCTAGTGTTGATATCCAAGGTAGGACTACAAAGTTATGAATATGCCTCATCCTTGTAAGTTTTTTTTATTACTTCTAAGTAATGAATATGCCTAATCCTTCTAAATTTTTTTATTACTTGTAAGTCATGAATATTGCTCTTTAGTTGATTAAAATTAAATGAAAATATTTAATGAATACACAAAACTATATACATATGTAGGCGCACCATGGTTGAGATGGTCCAACTCCCTAGTCTCACTCTATGACTAAGCTCATGCCATATCTAAATCAAAGACATCTCAAATACATTGTCGGTGGAAAGCTGCAAAATGCCATTTTCATACATAAGCAAGACATACACAATTGGGCACAATCACCAAGAGAACGGTAAAAAGTGTCTTTGAGATTGTATCATGGATGCTTTTAAGGATTGCATCATGGATGCAAAAAATCTCTTCATTAATCCTTGACTCATGATTGCTATAATACTTCTTTAGACTTCTCATGTCATTTGTTGCACTTCTTCACTATTTTGGATTGAGTTTCAACTATGTATTTGCCTTAACTTATGACTGTACCTAGCTTTGTCCTATCTTTGTAAGCTTCCTCTTTGAATTGTGGTTGTAGCTTTGATAATACCTTTTTAATGTTGAAATATTTGTAAGGAGGACAACTCCTAATGTATGTTGCAAATTGTGTTCTAGTGACTGAGACTAACCTTTTTGTACGTGATGTTTTTGACTAGTTGTCATAACCTCTGACTTTGATGCTTGTGCCTTAATAGAACTAGATGTTTCTTGTATGCATACTTGGTCAAGGATTGCATTATGATGCTATAGGGCTACAAACTAAGATTATTTATTGTATTGAGTTGCACATTTGACATGAGTTGCCCTATGACTGCTATCCCTCTTGAGGTTATAAGGTGTTGTTCTTGTCAAGTTTTGACAATGCTGCAACAATAACGTGTTATTTGTTGTTAAGGTTTGAAAAGACCTTTTAGAAACTTATACCCTGCTCTTTTTCACTTAGTAGACTTGATTACTGTCATTTTATTTGGTACTAGGTATGACTTCCTACTGGCTTTACTGTAGACTGCAATATCTCTAGACTATATTTTCTGAGTGTTGTTGTTCTATACTTGACCATCTATTAGGAAAACATAGCTTGAAATGTCCAAAACAATTAATGAATGACTGCACTATCACCAATCTATCTTGAAGATTTGACTACTCTTTAGATTATGATTATGACTGTCATGATATTTCATGAGACTGCTCTATCTCCATATGAAACCCTTTGTTCCCAGAAATCAATGCTTTGAACTTGACTGCAACTTTATAGTGACCACTGTCTTTGTACAGTAAGCTTGCTACTTTCTCAACTTTTGATATATTGGAGGCTCCTAGGATGGTTTCTATCTTATAGGATGGTTATAATCAGATTATAACCAGTCTCCATGGTTGCAAGACTTGAAGAAGGATTCTTATCATCAATTAGATGCATACTTTTGGGAATATAGAAAGACAAAAAATTATATTAGAACCGTATTTTTTGTTGAGTCATAATATGATGTGTTAATTTAGCTAAATAAGGGAACCAATGTTGTATTAGGTTTAATTCCATGATGACAGTTGAAGCTTGTTAGAGATAGGGGATTTGTAGTAGTTGGCTTGTTAGGTTATGTCACAATCCCATGAAGGTCCTTGTAAACCGTTAATGTCAGTAGACATGAGACTATTATGTAACGAATTGGATCAACTAAACCTAGAAGTTCTGTAACCAATGAATCAACTGACTCAAGTGTATGTTAATTATCTTATGATGGTAATTTATGACCGTTATTCTTAGTAGACATTAAGCAGTTTGCTAGATAGTTGGTTAGTAAACCAGTGAGTTAGTTGGCTCAAGTGTATGCTATTTATAATATGATGGTCGTTAATAACCATTATTGTTAGTACACATTAAGCAGATGGCTTGTTTAGATGGTTGGTAACTAGTGAGTTTGTTGAGCTCAAGAATTGGATGTACAAGTCGAGCAAGGGAGGTGAACACTAACAACACATTGGTGCTTGCAATGTTAAAACCTTGTCCAAGATGGTGATGCTTTATCTAAGTGATGAAACTGGCCATTTGAATTCCTTTCTCATATTGATTATCTTAATAATATTTGTTCAATGTTTTTTATCGTTAAAAGATTACCTTCCTTTTAGATAAATTAGTTAGATTCTTATTATGTTGAAGAACATTTAGTTAGTTTTCTCCTTCAACTGAAGTAGTTATGTTTTATTTTGAAATGCTCAATTTTTTATCTTAATATAGATCACAATTTATTTTCTTTAAGTACAGAATTAATGGAATATTACATATGGTATCAGAGCAACCAAGTTTGACATTGAACCTTAGGCTTTCCACCTATAAACACACCTATATACATATGCAGGCGCACCATGGTTGAGATAATATGCAGGCGCACTATATACAAAACTATATTCGCAAGTAAATCTTTTATTCAAATCCACAATATGAAACACAGAGTTTTACTGGAAGAACACAAGTAACCTTATCTCCTTTAGATAATATCACAAGCAACTGCCTACAGAAAGATGCAGTAATCCACAACATATACACAAAGGAAAGACGACTGATTATATTATGTATGTTCGCAAAATGGTACAATAGTAAGCCTGAGGCTATATTCTACTTCTTCTCTAATGATCCTTATTGTTACAAAAGTTCCCTCATTTATATGAGGGTATACATTGTCACCAAGCATCGTGGCTTTTTAGCACATAACTATTAATTAGCACTTTTGTTAACGAACTGGAAGATAAACAAGTTCAACATTCCCATGTGTTGAATGTACTTATCATCTTTATACATTACAACATCATTTTTTAGTGTCCTCATGTCACTTTCTATCTGGAAATGATTGGATAGAATATGGTTAACACAAAGTGACAATTCTTTGTCTCGATCCAACTATGCTATTGCTCGATTCTTCTCATCACTGAACTCTTGTTTCCACTGTTCCAACGATACTAACTCACCATTACTATAAAAAGAGGGCACCCTAGGGGTATTCCCATCGTCTATCCTCTGAAGCTCTTTCCTTAATTGATTTTCCAATTCATCATGGGACTTCAAGTAAGCCTCAGCTTCAATTTTCTCACCTAGATTCATCAGACTGTTGTCATTCATCATGCCTTCCAACCGAGACTTGAGCCTTTCATGCTCTTTCAAAGCTTTGACTATTCCAGTGTATGTCTTCCAATAGATTTCTGCAATGTGCACCATACTTTTGAATCTATGCTCAACGACCTCGAGAACTAACTTATCCATCTTTTCCTATTCCTTTTTTACTTGCTGAGATGTCTTTTCGGCCTTGTTCCTCCAATACATAGCGTCTGTCAAGGCATCCATGGCATCTCTGTCAACACCGTATGTCATCCCTATTTGACTAGTACCTGTATCAATCTGAAGCAATCTTTCTTGCAGCCTCTATTTTTCTTCATCGGTTTTCTAATATAGGCTTTTGTATGTAGAATTTTCTCAGACCAGAAACTCTATCTGATCTTGGTTCAGTTCAACGACATCCAAATTTAGTTTGGCAGTTGTTCTAGGGTCAGTCTTTCCAACCTTCTGCACCATCAAATGTCCAAAAGCTTCTTCTGTATCAACCAATATAGGTCTTTTATCTTTGGGATAGATTGCCCACTGTAGAAGAGCCTTCTGATCTGGATCATATCCTGATCCTCTAAAGAGTTTATCAATCTCTTTTGGCATCATTTGCTTACTTGGGTCATGTTTCTTGAGGAATCCATCAAACAACAAGGCAGAGTTCATGTCCCATCCAGAGTATAATAGCACACCAGCTTCCTTAAGCAGATGTCTTCCCTTCTTAGGTGTCATTTCTCTCATCACAAGATCCATCTCCTCTTGTAACTTTTGAAGCTGCTTCTCTTCTTCACTATTTCTCATGTTATTCCTAATTTGAGATCCTTTATGTTGATAGAGGAATGCGGTGAACTCCTTGGAAGCAATGAAGTCACTATCAACAATGAAATCCTCTGCTCTAGGAATCTGATGTCAGCCACTTCTCGGACATTCAGTTGTCCTGTTGCCAAGTCTATCGGTGTATCCTCTACATAATCAGGGGGGTAATCCTCTCGAGGAGTGAATGGAATGATGCCAGATGTGGAAGCAGGAGACATATGAGCCAAAGGCTCTGTATTCCTAATAGTATCAATGTAATCCCTAAAAACATGAGGCAGGACTCCCTCAAGTATTTCCAATTCATGCTCCATAAGTTTGTTGGCCAACTCCAAGGGGTCTTCAATCTTTTGTAGCATGTTCTCATCCATTTTCCTTCTAAAAAGCTTCCATTTATAAGCCTGCATTGCTTTCTCAAACTTTATTCGCTTCACTTTGGCCTCATCTCTGCCAATGTTCTTAATGAGGTCATCCGGTAGGTAAGATTTATGCTCTCCAACCTTCAGCTTTTGTGATGAACGGGCTATCCTTATGTATCCTTCAGGATAGAAATTGGGCCTTGGATCCCCCATACCCATGCCATAATAATCCAATTTTATCTGCAACAGGCCATAACTCTTTAAACTTTTCACAATAAAATCTGAAAATACTAACAACCCAGGTACAATTGATTGTTTCCCATGGCTTGTCAGATGTTCTGTACTCACTATTGATAGTTGCCTCACAATTTCTAGACAAGCCACTCTATTAGGGACTGTAAGTGGTAGTAAGTATGGTCTCCCTTCGAACCCATATACCCTGACTTGTGTGCAGTCTGAAAAACAATACCAATCTCCCCAATTGTGTTCAATTGAGGGATCTTCAGCGAAATCTTTTGGTCTTAGGAATCTTTGAACCTCTGGTGCAAGGGCATGATCGCACGGGCATCCCAACAGTCTATATAATGGCTTGACAAAGAACTCCTCAAAATGCCAATATTGATTATTCGCATACCTCTGGTCCCATGAAGAAACCCATAGTTGCACTGGTTTTCTCATCCCAACATTATCATATGTCCTGACACATAACTCTTCTGGCCATAACCCTTCATCTTGGCCCACATACAATAGCATATGCATAAGTAAGAAATAATACTTGAAATGAACATTGATGACATCCCCCTTTAACTTTTCTAACCCATGATTCAAAACCTCAACCAAATAAGCAAAAAAATCAAAGAAGCGGGGGTCCTTAGACTGCAAATCGACACAAATAACCATGGCTGCAATATCCATCAAAGGATGGGCTTTTATCCCTAGCACTTGGGCAACACAGTAATAGGTATACTTGAAATATGGATGGAAAGAGTTGACATCATAGGGAGCTTTGTCATCCTGACCTAGTGGCACTAAGGACCCTGCATTCCTAGGTCTATGTATAGGGAGTCTCCATGTTTTGTAAATGTGCTCTAGGTTAAAATATTCACTTGTTAACATCTTGAGGTCAACCAATTCTTCAAATCCCCAATCCAACTCGAACACAGTGTCAATAACCTCCTTTCTGATTGCAAGAATTGGCTCACCCATGTAGTTATATATGGTCCTGGTTTTAGGGTCATAATTGTTTGCCAACGCCTTCATGAGCTCCACATTCACGAATACATTAGCCACAACTAACCTTCCTAATTTCAATCGCCACAAATTGTTGATAGGTTGAGGGGCAACTCTTCTATTGTACCCATATATGAATAATTCATACCCTCTCAATTATGTCCATATGTCTCCAAGATCCTCAAACCGGTCCTCCAGGCCTTCCTCATCAGCTCTAATCTTCTTGGACCTCAAATTGCATGATGGCCACTGGTCAATCAGGTCCTGGGCCAAAGAATGCCCTTCCCTTTTCTGTCTTTTAGGTTTTTCTTTTGCAACGATAGGTTCTTTTCCCTTTCTGGTCTTATTAGTTTTAGATGATGATTCCATTTGAATTTTAAAAAAGAGGTATGTGTGCAAACAACTTACTTGGAATTACTGAGCTTTATCTGTGAATTCGCCCAATTCTCGCTTTCAGTTCGTCGTCTGTGAATTCCTTAATGCTGTGTCCTTTGATGTTGATCCACTACTTATGGTGTATTTAATCAGTTAGTAATGGCGGTTTGGACAACGGTCACTCGGGCACACGTTCGAATTTAATGGCGATGTGACCTTCCATGGGATTTGTTTTTGATTTTCATGGCAATCAATAATCATTTTGATGAGGATATGTCTTTCGATCATTTGTTTCTTTAGTCCATTGATCTCTTTGTTTCTATTGACAATACTTTTGTTTCGAATATTACTTCGATCAAGTATTTTTTCCCTTCATCGAAATACTGTATTCGGTCAGTATGGCTGTCTCCTCATCGAAACATATTTGATATCCATCGGGTCTTATGTCGAAGAAACCTTGGGCTTCAGTGTCCTCCTTTATTTTTCCATCGAAATAATTCTTTCATTGATATCACTATGCCCCGTCGATGAATGAGTCTATTATTTCACCGAAGCTTTTCTTTATTTTCCCTTATCATTCTTCATCGATAAAGTTACATCGGCAAAACCACGAATATCGAGAACATGCCTTTTAACCTCCTCAAAACCTATATCCTCATCGATATCTTTTATCAATGTAGCTTCCTTTTGTCTGATCAATATTATTCTTTCGATGAAAACACTCCTTTCGGTGGGTCCTTTTTATGTTGCACTGATAGTATTATTTCCTCAAGAACTTTTCTTGTCGATGAAGACCGTCTCTACTTTCTTCAATATCTTTTGTCGATGAAGTTTAACCTCCTCGAAACCTATATCCTCATCGATATCTTTTATCGATGTAGCTTCCTTTTGTCTGATCGATATTATTCTTTCGATGAAAATGCTCCTTTCGGTGGGTCCTTTTTATGTTGCACTGATAGTATTATTTCCTCGAGAACTTTTCCCATCGATGAAGACCCTCTCTGCTTTCTTCGATATCTTTTGTCGATGAAGTTTAACCTCCTCGAAACCTATATCCTCATCGATATCTTTTATCGATGTAGCTTCCTTTTGTCTGATCGATATTATTCTTTCGATGGAAACGCTCCTTTCGGTGGGTCCTTTTTATGTTGCAGCGATAGTATTATTTCCTCAAGAACTTAAACCGTTGATGAAGACCCTCTCTGCTTTCTTTGATATCTTTTGTCGATGAATTTATTATCTTCGGTGAGTCCTTTCTGGAATTCATCGGTGTTTCCTTCCTTCGATGGCTCTTTTATATCGATGATAATAATTATCTTCGGTGATAATAATTATTATGTTTTGATAAAAATTATCATTGTCGGAATTACGACGAATACCAAGCTTTCTACCGATGACTTCTTTGACTGTCGGCAGAGTCCATTGGTTGTCGAATTTTTTATGGGCATGGCATCGTTGACCAATCCGACGCCAAGTTTTCGACGGTGTATTTTGTCGACACTCTGACAAAAATTCATCGCAAATCCGACAAACTGCAGTCGGAAATCAGCTCCGAATGTACTAGTGTTCATTAGAGATACTTGTTCCAATAAGAGGAAGGAGATCCTCAACAAGGATATACACCTCCACAATAGATAAGAGATCCCTAATAAATGCCTTGCCTCGCAAAGGGAAAGTGAGAAAGGATGATTGAAATGCTTTTCTTTCCCCCCAAGCATGGAGACAAGAATAAAAATACTATTATGTTGCTACCAAAGTATGATTGCACTTGAAATTATACCACCATGAATGAAAATGAGCCCCCAATAAGTAAGCTACCAATGTCACATAATGAGGAGCAACATAATAGGAACTCACATGTTATGTAAAAGGAAAATTATGAGAGTCCAGTTGATTTCCATCTAGTATTTGAATGGTACTATTTACAATAAGTTGTTGAATTTTATCTGCTAGATCATGACATTCATTAGTGACATGGACAGGTATTTGATGATACTCGCAAAAAGAAGAATTGTGTCTATTTTTCTTATGATTCTTTCTTTGATTCTTCAAAGGGAGAGTAATCGAGTGGGATTTAATAAGCTCATACAAAATACTCTCTTGTTGTGATAAGAAGTTGTAAGAAGAAATAGATGTATTAGACAATGGGGAAGGGGATGTCAACAAAGGAGGAATTTGGAAACCTATATCTTCTTGGGAAAGGTGTGGTGTAGATTTCTCAAGACCGTCAAAACTTTTTTGCACCCATCACAAACTATATCCATTGTGTCCATGCATAGATATTGAGATGTCTAGAGGAGAGGGTTGATTCCTAGTATCAAAATATAAAGATCCCTCATCATCACGAAGACATGTGTTGGAAAGAGAGATGAGATTTGATTTAGAATAAGTTTGGATGAATGACATACAAGGGTCCTTCAAGGCTTCCTTCTTAGATTGAGGGATTTTATACCCATTGATGGAAGACATAAAGTCTAATGTACCCCAATTATTTTCTAAAGAGGCATCATTGATAGGAGATTGTGTTATTGAAGGAATCATAGTATTAAAGGGAGAGATGAATCCTACTTCATCATTAACAAAATCATAAGGATTAGAATCAGCCTTGATTGTGTGAAGTTCATTGTTATATATGAATTTGACAGTGCGATGAAGAGTAGAAGAGACTAATTTCATAGCATGAATCCAAAGTCTCCTAGAAGAAGGTTATAATTAAGATGGTTGGTCATGACATGAATAGGAGTAGGTAAAGTCACAAGTCCTACTTTGATAGGTAATATGACTATACCAAGTGACTCTCTAGGAATATTATCAAAGCCACAAACACAAAGAGGATCGGGTTGAATAGAAGAATGATCGCAATTTATCTTATCTAATAATTCAACACAACAAATGCTAAGTGCTGACCCATTATCAATTAAGGTACCTCTTATGTTGTGTTCATAAATATAAGGATTAATAATAAGGGGATCATCTCTATTTCTAGCCTCTATAGAAGGCAATTCATCTTGTGAGAATATGATATCATTTGGTTTACTAGAAGAAGGATGAGGAACCACTTTAAGAAAGGCTTCTTGGATCAACCTATGCTATGAAGGGGAAGTTTGAATCAAGTCCCAAAGGGAGATATTTTCTAAGATACCATGGGGTTTCTCAACAAGATCCTTATCAATGTCCTTCTTAGGGTGAGAGGAAGAAGAAACAGAAGTGAGAAGAACATTGGGTTCTTTATTTCTGACACAAGCATTAAATGTTTGATGTATTTCAAAGCCATATTTTTGTTCTAGGTATCTTTCCATAGCATCTCTTTCACATATGTATTTAACAACTTTTAGGATATTGGGGGGTTCCTTGGGTTTAGGCTTCTTGTAGCTAGAAACATGAATGGTATTGAATTGATCAGGATCTTTGTTCTCCAAGGATACATCCTTATAAGGGAGAGCATTAAGGAAATTGCTAATGAGTTTATCCTCTTGCGCCAAAGTATCTTTATGGGGGAGGTACATTTTAGGATAAACATCATTCTTCAAAGATTCATCTTTAAGATGGAGATATTTAAAATAAGGGTTCATAACATCTTCTTGCACCAATGTGCCCTCATTGGTAGAACCAAATTTGGGAGAGGGTACAAATCAATGTCTGTCAACATTTCTTCTCTAGGAGAGATACCATGTGTGGAAGTGACATCAAGGAAGGTGTTTATGATATCATCCTCTTGTTCTAATATATTTTTATGGGAGAGACATATTTTAGGAGAAAGATCAACATCAATTTTCAAAACCTCATCCTTAAGAGAAAGAGCTGTAAGAGGAGTGTTAATAATCTTTTCTTTCACCAAAATATCCTCATGAACAAGAGAAAATTTAGAAGAGGAATTGTAATGGTTTATTAGGGCCTCATCTCTAGGAGGTAAAGCTTGATAAAGATGATTGTCAATCACATCAACTTCTTTTATCACAAAAGATTCTTCATAAATAGGATTGATAGAAGGTAAAGGTTCATAAAGCGGATTGTCATGCATGATAATATCCTTGTGAAATGTTGGAGATTTAGAGGATGATTTAGAGGGAAGGATGAAGTCATCAAGAGTTTTATCCATCACCTCAAGGACATCACTACTAAATGTCTTACACATTATGTTGATTAACCTTTGGCAAAAGGATGGTTTGGAAGGCTTAGGATAAAGGAAACCATCAAGAGCCTCCTCAAGTTCTTCTCTACTATATACTTCTTCAAAATGATAGTCATTGTAAGCAAATGGATTGTCAAAGGCATGATAACCTTGCAAAGAGTAATTTGGCATTTTGAAAAGAAATGCTAAATATTGCAATGAAATGAACTAAAGCATACAAAATGAATAAAACAAGATTTTTTTTGTATATATATAAAAGAAAAACTATGAAATGAATGCCTCTAAATCTAAAAACACACTTGAAAAATTATGCAATTCCCAAGAATTTAAAAAAATAAAATTAATTGGAAATTAAATTTGTAAATTTGAATTTGAAATTGAAATTTGAAAATACTTAGATCTAAAATAATTAATCCAAATTTTTGCAACCCACAAGCTCGATTTTAAATTAAAAAATTTAATTGAAAATTGAACTTGTAAATGAAAATTTGAAATTGAAATTTGAAAACTCATGCACTAAGGGAGGGAAATTTGAAACTTGCAAAATAATTGAATAATGCAAATTTTTAGAAAAATGATTATTCAATTAATTAAGCAAATTGATTGAAAAGATAAAGAATAAATGTGAAAATTTATGCAACCCCCTAGGAAATTTAAATTTAAAATTAGGGCTTTGCTAAAATAACCTCTTAATTTAAATTTAAAATTACCCACTAGGAGATTTGAATTTAAAAATTTAAAATTTTCTAATAGAAATTTAAATTTAAAATTAGGGCTTTGTGAAAATAACCTCTTAATTTTAAAAATTAAATTTAAAATTAAATACAAGGAGATTTAAATTAAAAAAAATTAGGGCCTTGTGAAAAGAACCTCTTAATTTTAAAATTAGATCCAAGGCTGCAATTTTGAATTTGAGGCAACTATAAAATGATAAATTCAAAATTTAAACAACCCACAAGCTCAATTTTAAAATTTTTTAAAATTAGAGTTTTTGAAACTAACCACTTAATTTTAAAATTTAAATTTGAAATTAAACTTGCAAGTGAAAATTTGAATTTTGAAATTGAAAAACACTCAGATCTGAAATAATTAATCCAAATTAAACAATTCACAAGCTCAATTTTGAATTTAAAAATTAGGGTTTTAGTGAAATTAACCTCTAATTTTTAAAAATTTGCAAGGAAATCAAACTTGTAAATAAAAACTTGAATTTTAAATTGTATACACACTCAGATTTGAGAACATAAATCAAAATTAAATGTGTAAGGAGTTAGGCTCACCAAAATGTAATGTGAAAAAATTGGGGTTTCCACCCAAAAGAATGAAAACCACTAGTTTTCACTTATGAACATTACATTCAATAGAGGTTGGGGAATTCACTAGATCCAGTCACAAATCAAAGGATTGAATACTCAACGAATTTGGGTCGATAGGGATTTTCTCTTTTGTGAGTTGAATTGCTGAAATTAGGTAAAATGCTGAAAAATGAAGGTAAAAGCATGTAAACAACAAGCTACAGATGAAAGATTGAGACGGGTCCCTGGAACTGAGTAATGTAAGCTGAGTTGAACCTTCTCGCCAAAAATGCTCCTAAATACAGGGACCATGGTGCATCACATCGGTCCTCTAAACTTTTCGCACGCCAAAGGGGCTTGATTCGTCTCTGTGAATAAAGCTTATTTCGAAGAGTACAACTCCCTACCTGTTTCCTACGCACAAAAAGAAGGGAAAATGGGTTTGCCTTAGTCAAACCCTTGTTGATGAATCAACCTTGAATTGAATAATGCAAATACTTGAAATAAATATTGAAAAGGTATACCTCAGATCTACAAATTGTTGATAATGATGTTTTGCTATTGGGACAACACTCTAAAAAAGGGGAGTGGTTTTTTGGTTTCCCTGGCTGGTTTCACGATATTCAGCTTTGGGGTCGTTGTATTGAAGGTGGTTTGTGCCAGAATGGTAATGGATGATGATGATGCTAAGAATTTCCAGAATGTAATGGATTTGCATGTAATGCATTTTGGTTGTTTCGGTGCTCCAGCCGTTTCGCATGCTGATGATTATGTAACGGTTCTATGCGAGAATGTAACAGTTTTGAGTGGTGAGCATAGAATTTTACAAGGGAGTTTGGGGCCAGGAACAGTTGGAGGAAGGCTTTATGAAAGCCGATAGATTGGTGACACATATATGATTGTCCTATTCAGTGATGTTTTGGATATATCAGTTGCAGGTGTAAATGGTACTGTCATGACAAAGCGTTCACCTCCAGTTTGTAGACGAATGAGAAAATTGGTTGAGGCTTTTAATGAACAAGACCTTGCTGTTGCTATCAATACTGGGTTTGAATTCCCCAAAGAGCGTTTTGTGACTCGATCTGCATTGAAGAGGAAGCTCGACAAGGAATCAGAAGTATTCGATTTTGTAGCAGTTCCTGACAAACCATTCTTTATGCCCACCAAAGATGTTCTTTCCATTCTAAATTCGCTGAGTATGGTCGATGGTAATTCATAAGTAGCCAAAAAAAATTTCAATTCACTGCCAACAAGACAAATACAGAACAATATTTATTGTAATATGCAAGGTAAAGAGAAAAGTGATTTATGCTTTTATTTTTCCTTTGACTGGGATGCATCGACTAGCATTTGCGTGGTCTATTTGTCTTCACGTTGTGGCATTAGTATGTGTTTAGAGGACTACATCAGTTGGAGGGGAGAGTTCGATGAGCTGGAAATTTTCCAGATCGAGAGCATGTGTGAAACTAAAGATAATGTTGGTCTCCTTATGTGTAGGCTGAAGCATAATGATGTCTTCCAAGGGTGTAGTCTAATGCAGGAATTTTTTGGTTATGATTCCTTTGGCAGTCTGTTTAATTTTGGTGGTTTATTGGGAAGCAAAAGAGGAATGGGCATGGTAGTGTCTGATGAAGCTGATGGGTTTTTAGGTGCTATGTTCAGGATTGCAGAGAAGGGGAGCATAGGAGCATATGACCATGATATAGGAGTTCTTTTTGAACCTGCTGAAAGTAAATTAACTGAGAAACTAGTAAAAGAAGATAATTTTTATTCCGATTTGTTTTGGAGAAGGTTAATCCACAGTATTCGTGAATAGGAGCTCGCAAATTTAAAATCTTGCAGATTGAATGAAATGTGAGAATGAAAGTGAAAGCAGGGATGTCACAGTGCATGTCTGTGCCGGTTGGACTTCAAGGGGGAGATTGTTGGGTATGGGAAGCCCAACGATCACATGACCATTTGACTTCCCCAGACTATTCATTTTATACTTGAAGATGAATGTATAAATATATGTGTGCAGTGTATGTATTGGGTGAATTGGATATCAGTTAATAGATATGATTCTCCCTGCTTTCTAGTGGATGTAGCCAGTAATGATGAACTACGTAAATAATTGTGTTATGTGTTTTGCCTTAATTTATTTATTTATATGTTTTTTGTCTGCTCGTTTATCTTTACAGAAACTGAGAGGCCTCATACAGCTTAGCAGTGATACATTACATTGCACATAACATATTGAACCTAGATAATAATTTCAGTCGAGTTTTGAGTTTGTACACCGTCTTGGATTGTTCCAAATAAACACAAAAATACAAAAGTTATGGTACACAACATGCATGCACTTATATATATGCAAATAGAAAGGAGATCGGGTCTCTATTAATTCGAAATCAATGTTATATAATTGACATTCCTTACTCGATCAATGCTATCATAATAACATGATCATGTGATTTAAGAATGAGAGATATGATGAAGACATTCGAGCGAATTCTATAATGTAGTCATTCAATTGAGTGATACATAGAAGACATTACAGTCTAATATTCCATAAATTAAACATTGAATTGATTTAGAATGTAGCATGCCTTATTTCGGCCAATGACTTTAATCTACAGCAAGGTCGCTCCTTGCATGACCCTTCCCAAACTTCAAATTTTACTTAGAAGTTTATCTAATGATGATGGCTTTGCGATGATCTACAATAATGAATGTCGTATTAGTTTCTTGTGATGAGAACATAGCCCCCTCTCATGGTTCAAGAGCATGTATTAATAACCATCGACTCCCCAAAAAACTTACAATCCTGGTCATTTCCAATGATAATGGTGAGGTGGACTTTACATCCTTCCCCACTCAAGCCTATGCCCAAGCAAAACATAAAATGACTCAGCTTTTTAATAATCGTGGTCATTAAATTTAAATTCTTATACAATATGATTATATATGTGTGCAAGTCATATATATATGTGTGTGTGATACATTGATTCAAATATTTCACAAATGCATACACACATTATATTATTTCCATTTAAAGGGTTAATTGGTTTAATAATATTATTTATGTTTAAATTCATTTACTCCAAATAAGGTTAAGGTTTCTTAATGAACAAATATGTTATAAGAAAAAGACCAAGGACCACCTAACTAATTGAGAAGGTCATGACATAACTATGTAGACGTAAGATAACAACAAAATCTTCCCCAAAGGCCAACTTACCTCTAGGTTCATGGCTTGATGGAAATTTCATCCTCTTCCAAGGTTTGCATCCCTCTCCTCAATGATACTCTCCCTCTCTTCTTAGGGCGTTAGGTTTCCTACATCCAATTAGACACACAAAGGTAGTTAGGCTGAATCTTAACCTTCCAAGATTCCTTAAGATAAATAAAACATTGTTGTCAATATCAATATACATTCATGCCATTAATTACATCTCACTAATGTTCATAATAACTACTGATGCTTAGCAATTAATTTCTCCAATACATAGTGAAACCAAATAAAATTACTCATGAATAAGGGGATGTAACATGCTTGCCCACTTGTGAATCATCATCCTCAATGATTAATTATTAATTAGAGTTCATAATTTTAAAAGTTTTGTTCAAATCAAAACATCACATATAGTTTTTCAAATGTTATTAAAGAGAGAAGAATTTTTTTGAGTGGGGGCAAGCTTTGCAGTGTAGTGGAAAGTTGTGATCCCTATTGATAGGGAGATTTTTGGTTCGAATCCCTGCAGGTGTATTGTCCATGCCTTGGGCCGGTCGTCACAGGTTCATAACTTCGAAGAATGCAAGGAGATAAAAACGACTGGCAAAGAGGAAGGTGTCGGGGTCTTACCCTCAATAGTGGATTGAATGATGCTTAGCCCATAGATCGAGTGACCAAAGACTATTGGGGGTGTTAATTCCCTCAACACATGTGAACACGGGCATGGTGCAGGTGCAAAGTACAAAGGACAACATGGATGGAGACAAGTGGAGAGACAAGGAGATGAAGTGGAGTGATAGAGAGATTATATGGAGTGATAAGGAGATATAAATGGAGAAATAAGGAGACGAAGTGGAGTGATAAGGAGATGAATTGGAGTGATAAGGAGACAGAGTGGAGTGATAAGGAGAGACAGTCAGAGGGATAAGGAGATTCAAGGAAAAAAGAGGTAAAAATTGGAGGTGTTAATACCTCGCAAATGTAACCATGGGGAGGGTCCCCCAAATATGACCTTCATTGGTTAGAAACTCTGGTATATAAAAAAAAACATTACCAATAAAAAAAGAAGATTTTTTTTGAATGATTTCGTCATAATTCCCCCACGTGATATTGTCCTTTGAGTATTGATCATACTATACCTTACATTGTGTAGCCTCGTGGTTAGGTAAGTGAAGCTTACATTCTTTGATCACTCTGAGTGGCTTTATCATGACCACCCCTGGATCTTGCACCTACAAGGAGTTCTAGTCAATCATGTGATCAAAGTCTACAATATATTTTTTAAGATAGGAAACATGAAAAAAATAGTGCAATGGAGCGAGAGCTGGATGTAGAGAAATCTTGTAAGCTATTGGGTTGACAACTTATAAGACTTTGAATGATCTCACATATCTTGGTGCTAACTTAGAAGATTTTGTAAATTTGATTGAACTTTTCTAGGGTTTGACTCTTAGGAGTATTTTCTCTTCTACTACAAATTGTCTTGGGACTTGATTTGGATCTACATAGCTTTTCTACTGATTGTTATCTGCTTGTAACCTTTGCTTGATCATCTTAACTTGTTCCTCTATTTTAGAGACCATTTTGGGATTGAGGTTTATCCTATCTTCTTTCTTATCCTAGCTGATAGGAGTTTGACACCTCCTTCCATGGTACAATACCTCAAATGACACCATCTTAATGGCTAACTCATATGATTTGTTGTAAGAAAATTCAACTAGTGATATGTAATCCTCCCACTTGTACTACTGGTCCATACAGTACATTCTTAGAAGATCCTCTAAAACTAGGTTTACTCTTTCTATTTGGCCATTTGTTTCTAGATGATAAGCTAACCAGATGTTCAACCAATTTCCTAGAGCTACAAACATTGTTTGCTAGAACCTTATGTCATTCTCTATTAGATATAATCATTTTCGGTACTCCATGCAAGTGGGCAATTCTCTCAACAAACTTACGAGCTATAAGGGGTGCTCCATCTATCAAATTAACCAATATAAAATGAGCTACCTTGGTGAGTTTATCCACTACTACTAGTATTTCATTAAGTCTATTTCTGACATAGGTAAGCCTTGTACAAAGTCCATATTAATGATTTATAATTTTCAACCTGGAACAACGTGTGGTTGCAATAGCCTTGTTGGATGTTGATGTTCTATTTTCACCCTTTGGCACTCAAAACAAGTTGCCACTATAGTGTCATAAATTGTCACTAATACAATTTACACCTCATTTTTGTGTCCCTACTTTTATCGTGATCTATCCCCATCACCTCTCTATGTCTCATTCTTGTTAATTACCCAACTCTGATGTCATGAGAAACCTATTGTGGGTCCCATAGAGTGGTAACCACCTGCCTAGCATCTTGTTTTAGTCCCTTTTGTAGTGGGATCAGGCCGTGGTACATCCTTGTCTGGACCATGGAGACCTAAAATGCCATGGTCCCCCTCAAAGGGAACCAAATTTAAAATAGGACATGTTTTGTGCTTCCCTGATAAGAATTCATCCCTGTGGAAATATATGACTGTTGGAGGTCATCCTAATCGGTAATTTACCAAGAATCCCCTATATAAAGACATTTTATAAACCTATTTTCATTAAACATAAGTAATCTAAGTATCCATTCCTAACATTTGTGCATCCGTGAAGCATTCATCAAGCATTTTTTGAGATCTTCAAGGTTGCATATTCATCATTCAACCATCGTGGAGAAAAATTAAATCAATCTTGTGCAAGCATGTGTGTGTGAATAGGGTTTTGTATGTCATGTCATTTTATACAACATTATTTATTACATTCGAAGAGAAAAGCATCATCATCAACAATTGCATATCTAAGGTATATCTATGCAACATTTACATTATTTCATTTTAGGTTAATTCCTAAACCAGAGTTTAACATAAGAAAACCCCTATCCCCAACATATTTCCCTTTCTTTCTATGTTAAAATATAGACATGTGACATCTTATTTTACCCAGATCCAAGTTGGTGTCTCAATACGACATCTGTAGCTCACCATTTTTGCCTGATCCCTTCATTTATCACCTATTTTGCTCTAATATTCAACAATCAAATTAGTTCAACTTAAAGTTGAGGAGAAAACCCCTATCTAAGGAGACCAAGAATCTTATCAGAATCTTAGTCTTTTAAGGATAGATCTATTATATTTCTCTCCTCCCTAATGAAATTGGGTTAATTAGGTCATTAGTGGTTTCATTATCCTAATTTAACCCTAACCCTTATTTTCCACCATTGCATTTTGGTGAACCCGACTCCTTACACCACTATTTCTGATTTGTGTTCTCAAATTTAATTTGTAGGCATTTTAATTTTCAAGTTTGCACTCGTAGATTATATTTTTAATCAAATTGCATAAATTTAGAGGTTAGATTCATAAAAACCCTAATTTATTTTGGTTAATTTGATTTGTGGGTTGCATAATTTGTAACTTTTGTTTTCAGATCTTATTTTATGCATTCATAATGCCACTTAATAGATCAATTTTTTTTTCCATTTCACATATGATTACATTACTTTTTACTTATATTTATCAAAATCATGTGTTGGATAATGATTTCTTTCACTTTACATTTCTTCTTTTCATTCATAGGACTTTGGCATATTGCATTTTAAAATTTTTCCAAATGTTTCCTATTAATCATTTAAATCTTAAAGCTTTTATCCATGATGCATGTTGTTTTATGGTGATGTTTTTAAGAAAATGCATCAAATATGTAGATCACATAAAAAAATTTGTAGATCATAATCCTATAGATGCTAATGAAAAGTCTAATACTTGTATCTCTCATAGGATATCTCATGTGAATGAAGAAAGAGTCAATAATCCTATCAATGATCTCTCTAATGGAGAGAAAGCATTGAAGAGAAACATTGCACCATCTTCTTCTCATACACATACCCTAGCAAATCGGGGGCAAGGTCAAAATATTGGTGTTTCAATCTCTCTAGATCCCTCTTATTCTCCTAGAGCTTATCTTAACCATCAAAACTGTTAGTTAAGATGAGAGGGAGGGGGGGGGGGGGTGTGAATCATAAAAAATTCACTATACAATATATTCACCAGATTCAACCTCGGTAGCCTTTACTGATATGCAACTATGATTGTAAATCATTCAATAATCATAAACAGATACACTTAAAACATCATAACACATTTAACACTAGATTTAATGTGGAAACCCAAATAGGGAAAAACCACTGTGGGATTTCAGACCCATTAAGAAATATACCCTTCTAGAGTATGCTCGGTTAAAAGCTAATCCTGTTAAAGATTACAAAAACACATTGCTAGATGTGACCCGGTTAAGGGATTTCCCTCAGACTTGTTAGAGTCTTGCACTTTATTAGAAGTGACCTTGTCAAAGGATTTCAAACACTCATTTAGAATGTTACCTTGCTAGAGGGTTTACAAATAAGACTGTTAAGTCCACTCGGTTAAGAGATTTCCTGTCACTTACAAAATAAATAACAGTAATAAAATATATCTACAACTTCACATCTAAAATGCTAAAGCAGATTCTATATGCTCAAAACAATCTTGTCATAAGACTTATCTTGTCCCTTGTTGGGTTTGTTGGGCTTCTCAATCTATTCTTCAATCAGATCTTCAAGCTTCTGTGCTCGGTAAACATTATTGTAGCATCATTGTGCATACATTTGCCCGCATACATTGTTCATCAACAATTCCTTATTTATAAACAATTTCTAACTGCTTAATCTCCTTGATCACATTTCCCATGATCAATCTTAGCCATCAGATCATCAAACTTGACTAGGTTCAATGTATCCTTTGATCTGAAAATGTTTTACCTCACCTTGGAACTTGTGCTAGGTTATTGTGGTTCAATCTGTGCTGTAGATCTTCCTCTTGATTTTCGATGTTGTAGATCCTCAGCAAAATTCTTGCACAATATACCAATCATCTGATCAACTCCAGCTCATTAGTATTCTACATTTAATAATGTATTTATCCATCCAATGCAATCTATTATAACTCAGTTGTTACTCGGTTAATACTGAACTTCACTCGGTAGACATTCTGCCTTATTTAACTGATATCGATAACCTTAGGGTTTACCGACTAGGTACCTTAGGGTTTACCGACTAGGTTCTTTGCTCAGTGACATAGTACAGTATTAAACTTATAATCAACAACATATGTAGGATATCAAAACAATCAAAACAACATGATCTCATCATTGTCTAACTCGGTAATAGTTGCCCATTGAATAACTTATTTCTCCCCTTCATTATCACATTCTTTCTATGTCACTTACCGACCTCTTAATACTCATCAAAACATACTTCTCAAGATATGGCAACATCATACTGAATCAGAAAATCAATTTCTTGACATCAATGACAAAATAATATTATTAAGACAATAATCATCCTTCTTCAGTTATATCAATAATCTCCAACAACCTTCTCAATATCCTTATTGAAATGCCAACAATTTCCTTTCTATTGTAATGCCAACACAAAACATTTGTAGAGAAGATGATGTTATGAATTTCATTCATGATCTATCTCCCCACATAGCATTAAGTAAAGATGAGGCCTTAGATGATAAGGATCTTCCTTTCCAACCTATCAAAGAGGATATGCATGATGATAGAAAGGAGAATCTCCCTACAAAGGATATTCCTTCTTCATCTATGTCTTCCTTTGTTCCTTCTAGGTGTACTTACACTACAAATTTTAGAGAAATTCATTATAATACTCCTTCTCAGTTAAAAATCTCTTATAGGAGTGGCTATAACATAATATCAAAACAAGGTTATAAAGAACAAGGACTTGGAAAATTTGAACAAGGAATCAAAGTCCCTATAAACCCTCCTACACAAGCTAGTACCAAAGGTCTAAAAAATCCTAATCATTCACCTATGGATGATCTCCTTAGGGTTTGAAAGCTTAAGGATTACTTTTCAATACATAAACTATATCATCTATCTAAAGGTGCTTCCTCCTCAAAAACTCATTTTTTATCACATCATCAAACTAATGATCGTGATACCAATGATTGTCTAGATTTTCAAAATGGAATGAAAGGACTCATCGATAATGACATAGTCAAAATAATAAAAAACAATCCATCTTCTTCTAGCAACCTTTGTCCTACATCTCAATAAACTAGACCTACTCCTATTGACGACCAAGAGAAATTAGCTACTAAAATCTTTTGGAGATTGAAGTATGATAAAAATGTTGTTTTTCCTTTCATTAGAATTAATTACAATTATAAGCATAAGGAAGGTGATGAACATTGTCTTTTTCATCATAGTTATTCTCATTCTCTTGGAAATTGTAAAGCATTTAAAACATTTGTTCAAGACCAATATGATAGAGACCACACAACTCTTACAATTAATCTTGTATTCTTTCTTTGTGAAGAGGTAGTTCCTTAGCACTCCATTCACCCTCCATGTTTCTCCTCACCCTATGACACTAGTAGTTAACTTCATTGGGGGATCATTGTCATAAGAGGTGATTCTTGTTCAGTTATAATCATCTCTGGGCAGCAACATAATTCATTCTTTCTTCTATGCTTGGGGGGCAAGAATATTATCCTATCTTTTCTCTCTATCTATGGGTTCAATATTTCCTTTAGCGGTTGAATTTTTTCATACCTTGATGTCCTTTCTTGCTAGAAATTATATGTCTCTTATGAATAATCTCTCCTTAGTGGGGGGGGGGTGATCATATTAATTTTTTCCTTCTTTGAATATTACCTCTTCTTCAAAGTTGCAATTTGTATAACATAATATCATTTCTTGCATTGAACATTCCTTCATTCAAGTACATGTGTGTTCCTTGTTTAGGACCTTTATTTACTTGGAATAGTACATTTTCATATGTATAATCTCACCTTAGAGATTGTGTAATTCTTCTCATTGTCCCTAAACTTGAAGGGCATTGATCTTTCTTATCATTTCTAAGGATCCACTTTTCCAGTGTTGAGTGGTGTTTGCTTATGATTTGATGTCATTCCTTATGTGAAGCAGTTATTTGCTCAAGGATTCTCTCCTATGCAAGAGGTATGTATCCTTGACTACAACATCTTTTACATAAGTGGAAATGTATATCTATTATAAACATACCCCTCACTTTGGGTCAAAACTGTTTCATCCTTCATCAAGAATCCCTTTACCTAGCGATAGGATGACTGTAGGCATTCTTGTTCTCCTTCCCTTCTTTTGGTAGAAGATGCTATGTTTGTTCAAAATCTCCTCTTGGAGGAAGATGTCTTTTGAGAAAAGATCTCTTCTCTTCCAAGAATTCAATTTACACTTGTTGCAAGATATCTCTTTTTCAACTATTTTATCCTTGCTTGTTTGAGTATTGCCTCTTGAGCTTGGATTTATGAACATTGTTGCCTAAAAGGATAGTTCCATGGTGTTGAAGGTGGGTATCCTTGTTTCTAGCTTACTTAAGACATCAACATAGGGATATGTTGACATCTTAATTGGGAGGTGTAGACGTATAAATCTGACTACTTTGATAAGTGAATATTTAATATTCACTTTAACCTCATTCCTCTATTTAATTAAATTCTGACGCCCTCCTAAATGGCACAAATAGTTAGTTTAAGATCAATCAACACAAAACACACAAGACGTTAGAGTTAATCAATCTAAAACCAAACACATGAAGGCATTCCAAAGGAGACACTAAAAACATGCTAATGAATCTAACTAAAGAAGTAAGACAATGAAATATCTCCAACTATCTCTTAACATGATATTAGCTCCTTTCTCCCTTGTTCCTCTCCTCTCCAAGTTCCAAAATAATGTAGCTCTCAGCAGCTTTTTGCACTATGGATGCTTATGGAGGATTGAGATTGTAGTATAGCTCCAAACATGAAATGAAAAGCTATTTTATGCTAAAATGATGTATTTTAACCAAAAAGACAAGATTTAGTTATGCTATGCTAAATGCTCTCTAAAATGGCTATAGTCTAAATGCATACAAGTTTTCAGGATCTGGATTATGAAGGAATGGGCTCTATTTATAGGAAAAATGGAGCAATGGATGGTTGAGATTGAATAATCTCAACAAGGGTCAGTATTGAATGATTTCAAATCCATGTGAGGGCTTTCAACCCAATCCCAGGATGACAAGTGTCAATGTGAGATAGGTTGAGAGGAGAGGGAATAAGCATTAAATGCCTGACATGACTTTGGGATTTTGAGTCAAAGTTGGTTGAATGAATAAACTCTTTATTCAAAGAATAAAGCTTTTATCCAATAGATAAACTCTTGTGCAAATGTGAAATGGATGAATATGGTCAAAACAATAAATGTTTGGGGAGACAAGATTGAAATAACCATAAATGGTTATGTAAGAGCCATTAGTGGTCTTGGAAGACTTTGGGGGTTAATTTGTTAAACACACAAAACATTAAATGTTTTTCAAAGACTTTGGAGTCTTTGAGAAGTGACTCCATTTTGCTTAGGAATGTGACAATAATTAGGGGATGGATTAGGCTAATTAGGAAGGGGTTAGAAGAATCTAGAAGGGGATTAGGTTTGCAAGTGGATTTGGTGGGTGAGGGAAAATAGGATTTTATTAAAATAAAAATTCATTTATTTCAATAAATGTGTGCAAGTTGCATTTGTAGGAAAATGCAAGTGGGGTGGTGATAATGATTTAAATAAATGTTTTATTTAATTTATTTAAAAGAGGAATAGGGGGATTTTAATTAAATAAATTGATTTTATTTATTTAATTGATTTGAATTGGATTTTAATGAATGAATTAAAATAAATTGGATAATTTATTTAATTAATAGAAGAATGTTTGGGGATGAATTAATTAAATATCAATTTAATTAATTGGTGGCTAGTGGATTTTTAATCAAATAAATACGAAATATTCATTTAATTAAAATGGACAGATTTATGTGACTACATTTGCCCCTCTTTGAGACGGTGCGGTTTATCGCGTCGTTTCAAAGAAAGAAAAATAGGTGTGAAGAAATGCCCCATAAAATGTAAATTTAATGGGTGGTATGCCCCCTCGAGAGATGGGCCGAGAAATTTCAAAAAAATCGGGCGATCTCTCGAAAAAGAATGAAAAATGGCAGGGTGATAGAAGAGAAGAAGTTAGGTATATTGGTGAAAAATAGAAGAAATCGGGGGAAACGGGGAGAAATGGGAGGCTCGGGAAGTTCACGGGGACCACGGCGATGAGCAGTGCGAAGTTATGGTGACAGCGGGGGGGTATAAATGGGGTGAAAGGGGTGAAAATAGGATCATTTGTGACCGCGACCAGTTGAAAACTTGAGCTCTGACAGTGACATTTGGAGGAGCAAGGAGGAGCTACGATGCCGTTTCTGATCACCGAGCACTGATTTGAGCGAGTGCGAGGATTCCAGCGCCCAGCCGACTATGGACCAGCGGTACGCAAATTCGAAAACTTTCTTTTCATGCATTTTTAATATGTTTTTAGCTGAGTCCAAGTCAAGTCGGAGCAAGAGCGCTGGAACTAGGTTTTTAGCGCTTTTGTTCCATGAATTAGCGCTATTGTTCCACAATAGCGCTTTTGTAAGCTAGTTTGAGCGCTTGTGCTATTAATTAGCGCTTTTGTAGGCAAGTTTTAGCACTTTGGACAAATTAGCGCTATGGTAGGGTCAATTGAGCGCTATTGATGGGTAATAGCGCTATTGTATAGCGTTTTTAGCGCTTTTGGTTTTTTTAGCGCTATTGCAGAGAGGTTTGAGTGCTATTGATGTTGTTGTAGCGCTATTGGATATAACTAGCGCTATTGTAGATAAAATAGCGCTTTTGCCTTAGGATAACGAGATGCCCCAGTTGCGGACAAAATAAATCTCCGGATGCCTAACGATTGATGGATGACGAGGTGAAATGGGAGTTGTTTTGAACCATAGTAGCCCGATGAGACTTAGGTCATTTGTTAGAATAAATGCCTGTTGAAGTCTAGGCGGCCATGATTGCTTACCTGTTGAGACCCGAAGATACTTGATCAAAGTATCTGATGATAGTCTAGGTTTAAACTTAAGAAAGTTTGATAACAAAACAACTGATGGTGGTTAGATGAATGTCGATGTGCAGGAGGATCTGCGCGTGTTGCAGTTATGCGAGCGCCACCCCGCGACACAGGGGTTGCGAGATCGTTTGACATAGATAGAGATAGATTGTATTGCAGCTACTGGCCTCTACGAGGTGATGCATATGCCCGTGATTCGGATGAATCACGGCCTGATCACAGCATTGGCAGAGCGATGGCACAGCGAGACGTGCACGTTCCATCTAGCTCAGGGAGAGATGACGGTGACATTGGAGGACGTGTGGTGTATCCTCCGGATTCCGATTCAGGGTGAGCTGGTGACATATGATCGATCTTGGGGGACGGTGTCTTGCCAGAGGATATTTGATGAGGACGTATACATTGATGATGGCTCGATCGCATGGGAGGATATAGCGGCACTATATGAGCCCCTTCCAGCAGTTTTGTCAGGGATTGTGGGAGGACTTCTGTGTCCAGACAGGCGGTCACATGGATTGGCGGTCGGGTGGGGACAGGTTATAGAGATGATGGTGACTGAGGGGACCCGATATGCCTGGGGGCCGTGCGTGTTAGCGCACATGTATCAGGAGTTACACGAGGTAGTGTACCGGGGGAGAGGTTCTCTTGCAGTAGGCATGATGCTGCTGCATGTGTGGGCATGGGAGCATCTACCAGTGACTCGACCAGTGAGTCTCAGATTCTGAGCCATGGACCAGCCATACATGTTTATGTATAGTGGCATGATGAGTCAGCCCCACTTGGGGAAGTTAGAGTGGTGGCGGCGAGCATTAGATGACCTGGATGCAGTGATCTGGCGGCCATACTTGGAGTGTGAGCCATGGGAGGATGATGCGGAGGCACTACCTTATTGCTTCATGACCCGATTCCTCATTGGGAGGACCTCGTATCATGTAGAGAGACAGGTGTCGGGACGGGTGATGAGGCAGTTTGGACGGCAGCAGGGACTGCCGAGTGGATCAGGGGAGTATGCACGAGTGATCCGAGAGCGGTATGCATGGGGTCCAGTGCTACCGTATGATCAAGCACTGGCAGAGTTCCGGACACTGCAGGCGAGGCCATGGGACTTACGACCGAGGGTCGTGGATGCAGGGGTTACAGCAGAGTATACACAGTATCGGGCGGCGCACCCGATCCTGCGGATATCAGACCCAGCTGAGCCGATCCCAGCGTTTGAGGATGAGAGGGGACGAGGACGGAGAGCAGGAGGCCGAGGAGGAGGAGTTGGAGGAGGAGGAGATGGGGGAGGAGGTGGAGGAGGTGGTGGAGGAGGTGGAGGAGGGGGTGGAGGAGGTGGAGGATCTTTGGGGATGCCGAGACAGCGGAGAGGGAGAGGTGGATTACCGCTGCAGATATCACAGGGTCCGCTGATGCAGGGAGGAGTGCAGCTGAGTGGGAGGGGGATGGAGAGAGAGATCCCTATGGATACAGGTGCAGGAGAGGGTGGTACAGGGGAGGGTGGTGCTGGGGGTGATACAGGTGCAGCAGCCATGGACATGGGGGAGGGAGCTACTGGGGATCTGTGGGAGCACATGATAGGTTATTTGCAGACCCGGGTAGAGAGATTAGAGGCGGAGGTAACAGCTAGAGATGTGCAGCTATTTGCACGTGAGGCAGAGCTGACAGTGGTGCTGCGGGAGAGAGATACGGCAGTGGAGAGATTGGCGGAGCTGCAGGAGAGAGTCCGAGCAGGAGCACAGGGTCCGTCAGGGGAGACTATGAGGTAGTTTGGGCGAGCGCAGGCTGAGATAGAGTACTGGCGAGGTTTATATGAGTAGGTGGTGCCATTCAGTCAGTGAGCTCTCAGTTATACCCAGATGCGGCAGTCGAGATCCGAGCGATCACAGCGGATGCAGAGCAGTGGGGGAGTGATGGGTCCTTTGAGGCGGGATAGATCAGGAGATGCAGGAGGGAGTGGGGGTTCGATGTGGCCTCCACGGAGAGATGGATCAGGTGGTGCCAGTACCAGTGGTGGAGTAGGTAGGGGTGGGGCAGGTACAACATCTGGCCAGAGCGGTATTTGAGAGAGCATCTTTGCATATATGTATTGCATCTTTGTCTATTTATGGACTGTATCTTGGATGGCTCTTGGTAGCCGATTTTTGTAGACTTCTTTGTACTCTGATATATGAGATGATATATATGAGGAGATCCCATTTTGTGATGATATGCATGTGATGATGTATGGATGTTTATGCATGTTTATGATTTATTGCTTAGATGTGTATGTGGACATGTATGCATTTGATGAGATGTTTCTTTTATGCATGTTTTTATGATAAGTTATGATGTGAGATACTGACAGATGAATGCAGGATGATATGTTTATTGATGTATGTTTTTATGATGAGTTATGATGTGAGATACTGACATATGAATGCAGATTGAGATGTTTATGATGTATTTGTTTTGCGATGTAATGCTTTATGTATGGAATGCTATGATGATATATGCTTATGTTTTGATGTATGAATAGGAGTTTATTGTGATGCAATGATGAGATGATTTATATATGTAATATAATGATGTGATGATTTATGTGATGAGGTTAATGCAATAGTTTTGAATGAACGATATGTATGTATAAATATGCATCTAGATGTGTTTTTAGATGAATGTAATATGGATAAACAAAATATTTTAAGTGCAAATGTTTATATGATGAATGCAGATGGAGAAACAAATGTAAAGTACAAATGTTTATATGATGATATATTAAAATGAATGCAGATGGATAAACAAATGTAAAGTACAAGTGTTTATATGATGATATTAAAATGAATGCAGATGGATAAACAAATGTAAAGTACAAGTGTTTATATGACAATGCCTAAATGAATGATTCTAAATGCGTTTTAAATATGTTTGTAAGTACAAATGATAATGGGATGATACGATAACTGATTGGGATAATAACTGCTCCTTAATGTAATGATAATAAATGCAATGTGAAATGAATCCTAACATGAGCATTATAAGATACTTAGTAATGAATGAATGCATCCTTTTACTATAAAGAAATGAATGCAAATAATAAATGATGAAAAGTTTAATAAAATGATAATGGATAATTGATATGAAATGAATGCTTATTAAATGATGTAATACAACCAAAGACAATTTGATCCCATGAATGAATCTAATTATTTATGATTGATGAAAATGATTTTTAAATGAAAAGTAATGTCAATAATGAACTATATGCAATGTTTTGAAAAATGACATGAATGGACGTAATTCAAGATGCACCTAAATGCAAGGATGATATGATCATGAGGAATGCAAGGTTTTTTAAGACTTTGCATGATGCATTGATGATGTATCAGAGTACTCGGTCGTGATTGTATCCAAGACCAGCTTTTATTAATCATTTTTGCATGTAAAAACCTATATATGAATGAATGGATGGGTGATATGCAACGGAATGCAAGATACAAACAGATGAGGTGAAATGACGATCCATAGTGCTCTATTTTCATCATTGAGCTTTAAAATGTTGGAAGAGAATACAAGCATCTTGACATAATGATTCAAGATGACCTGAGTATTTCTTTCATGGTTTTTAATATAGCAAGTTAATACAAACGACTTGATATAAGGGTCAAGTCGACCAGAGTATTGCTTGCAGAACAGACAAGGATTATCACCGTTCATGCATGACTTGGATCGTCCTCCTTGATCTTAGGCTTGATCAGATCCTGAGACAAGTACATACCGTACTAAGAAATAAAAACCTTTATCTAATCTGGAGGAAGAGGAACCAAAGAATGAGCATTGTACCTGCAACCAAACAGTATATATGCATAAAGAATAAAGAATAAGGATCCTTGGTAATGGTTCATGCTCATATGGTCGAGGTATACGCTGTAGTCAGCAAGCCGTAGTGATCTATGACTGCATTTTGCATAAGATCACGTAGCTTGGTGAACTTCCCACGTAGACACCATTAGTACATGCCCCAGAACTTCATCGAAAAGAATGCGCAAACGATACAAAACCATGTTGAAAGATCCCGATACAGATAAACAAACGATTGTACTCACAAATCAACCAAGTATTTGACAGCCTAACATAATTTTCTTGTCAAAGAAAACGTCATCTTGTCTTTGTTTTGGTAAGGAAGGATGCATCCTTGTTTTAAACACAGTTTTGGATTGTTGATGTGGATTGTGTGGTTGATTGGTAAATGGTCATTGTGTGAGTACTGTGTTAATGTTGGTTTTGCATCTGCTTGAATGAATATGTACAAGGTGTTGCCATGTTTTTGTGTGATTTTCGATGGTTTTTCGATGTTTTTGGATTTTGTGTAATAGTTTTTGAATGTTTTTGGATTTTGTGAGTCATTTTTGAATGTTTTTGGATTTTGCGAGACATTTTTGAATGTTTTTGGATTTTGCAAGACATTTTTGAATGTTTTTGTATTTTGCGAGACATTTTTGAATGTTTTTGTATTTTGCGAGACATTTTTGAATGTTTTTGCCAATGAATCACCAGTAATGTAGAATCCACTTCCATCATCTAGATTGCAAGGGCATTGCCCCCAAGTTGGACATGATTTATGAAAAAGTGGGATGCCAGATGCATGAAGTACTTTCTTGGATTACAAATCAAATAACAAGCCATGGTTAGATGGATGGATGTGTGTATGTATGAATGTGATCGCAACGAGCCTGAAAGATAATGGAGCCATTGCCTTTACGAGTGGCGCCTGTTTGCCAGGTTTTCGCCATCGTACTTACCCAAGGTGCCACCGGAGTGGTTGTTCACCGTTTGGATGCATGATTTTTCTTTACTTTTTTGAATGTTTTTGTATTTTCTTCAGGACATTTTCTGAATGTTTTTCATATTTTTCTGATATGTAGGGGAGCCTGATGCTCTGTACACCTTAGGTATAAAACCGTTTGAGGTGCATGCTATTGATTGGATCTGCGAGTGGTTCTCCATCTGATGTAGCCAACTGATATGCCCCGGACCCGAATACAGCAGTGACAACATATGGGCCGAGCCAGTTTGATTCAAACTTGCCTTGATGTTCTCTATTTGGTTGGTTGCGAGGATTCTCTCGTAGAACAAGATCACCTACCTCAAATGTACGAGGTCTAACTCGGTGATTGTAGCTTCTGCTCATGCGCTGCTGATAGGCTTTGAGATGGTTGTATGCAGCTTGTCGCTTCTCATCAAGTAACTCTAAGTCCTGAAGACGGGATACTCTGTAGGCTTCATCATCGATGAGATTGTGCAAGGAAACCCGTAGTGATGGGATCTTGACCTCAATAGGTAAGATAGCTTCAGCACCATAGACCAATGAATAAGGAGTTGCACCTATAGGGGTTCGAATGCTAGTTCGATATGCCCATAATGCTGGATTCAATTGAACATGCCAATCACGACCGGCATCATTGACTGTCTTCTTTAGGATTCTCAATATGTTTTTATTGGATGCTTCAGCCTGACCATTGCCTGGGGTAATAGGGGGTGGAAAAGCGATGTTGGATATGAAATGTCTCACAAAGCTCACGGACATCCTAATTTTTGAAAGGAAGACCGTTATCTGTGATGATGGACATGGGTACACCATACCGGCAAATGATGTAGTTGAGGATGAATGAGGCGATCTCTTGCCGGTGACTTGGGTAAGTGGAACAGCTTCGATCCACTTGGTGAAATATTCGGTGGCGGTAATAATGAATTTATGGCCATTGGATGAAGATGGATGAATTTTACCCACAAGGTCAAGGCCCCATTGACAAAAAGGCCATGGTGTTGTGATTGGTTGTAGTTCCTGTGCTGGTGCATGTATCAGGTCACCGTGAACTTGACATTTCTTGCATTTCCTGACAAAGTAGTAGGAATCCTTTTCCATAGATGGCCAATAGTATCCAGCTCGCATGAGTTTCTTGGCTAGCGATGGACCACTTGAATGAGTCCCGCAAATTCCTTCATGTACCTCTTCCAAAGCCTTTGTTATCTCATCTTGTTCCAGACATCGAAGGAGAGTACCATCAAGACTACGTCGGTATAGGGTTTTGGCAATAATGGTATATCGAGCCGTTTGGCGAATGAAGGTTTTTCGTTGGTTATTCGATTGGTTGGGAGGAAGGGTATGATCGCGAAGATAGGTGTAGAACTCACCGTACCATGGGGATTCAGAACCAACAAGGCGACATATCATTTCGGATTCGGGGATATCATAAGCGGGGATCCAAAGCTGTTCTACCAAGAACTCGTAGCGTGTTGAATTTTGCGGAAGATCTAGGAGAGATGCGATGGTAGCCATAGCGTCAGCAGCTTGATTCTGATCTCTTGGTATCTGCTCAAAAGTGATAGTAGTAAATGATGTCTTTAGAGTGTCCACCATTTGCTTATAAGGCATGAGTTTATCATCTTTGGTCTGATATACATCTGTTGCTTGTCGAATGACCAGTTGTGAGTCGCCATATACTTGTAGTTCTTGTAATTTCCATTGTATGGCTAATCTAAGTCCTGTGATCAAAGCCTCATATTCTGCTATATTGTTGGTGCATGGAAATGTGAGCCTGTAAGACTTTGGGATGCTATCACCTTGAGGTGTGATAAACAAAATGCCTGCCCCCGAGCCGTGCCTAGTGTATGACCCATCAAAATATAGTCTCCATGGTTGTGCTGTTGTGATCATGAATATCTCTTCATCTGGAAAATTGGAAATAAGAGGATGATCACCTGTGAGTGGCGCATCGGCCAACCGATCTGCAATAACCTGACCTTTGATAGCTTTACGGTCTACATACTCAATGTCAAATTCACTTAGAATCATCACCCATTTGGCCAAGCGACCTGTCAATGCTGTTTTGCTGAGTAAATACTTGAGTGGATCAATCTTTGCAATGAGTTGTACCTTGTGCGTCAACAGATAGTGCCGCAATTTAGTGGCTGCCAGGATTACTGCTAGGCAAGCTCGCTCAATAGGTGTGTAATTGAGTTCATAGCCAACCAGTGTACGAGAGATGTAGTATACAACACACTCTTTTCCTTGTGCATTATGTTGTGCCAGTAGTACACCTAATGCTGTACTTGTCGCTGAGATATAAAGTAACAACGGTCTACTTGGATCTGGTGGCATCAACAATGGTGGATTCATGAGATAGTCTTTAAGTGCCTGAAATGCTTGCTGGCATATGTCATCCCACTGAAAGCGGATGTTCTTGTGTAGCAGGTGTGTGAATGGGTGACACTTATCAGCCAATTGTGCAATGAATCTGTGGATGGATTGAAGCCGTCCTTGTAGTGTTCTTAGCTGACTGATATTCTTTGGAGGTGGCATGTCCATGATTGCTTTAACCTTTGCTGGATCGACCTCAATGCCTTTGCTTGAGACAATGTATCCTAGAAGCTTCCCAGAGGTCACTCCGAAGACACATTTCTTTGGGTTGAGTCGAACATGGTATTGTTCCAGTCTATCAAAGATTTTATCTAAGATGTGGAGATGTCCTTCTCTAGTAAGTGATTTTGCTAGTAAATCATCCACATAATCTTCCATCATAGTATGCATCATGTCATGGAAGATGGTGGTCATTGCTCTTTGATAGGTCGCTCCTGCATTCTTTAGACCAAAAGGCATTACATTCCAATAGTATGTGCCCCATGGACATGTGAAGGCTGTCTTATGTTGGTCCTCTGGTGCGATCTTTATTTGATTGTATCCTGAAAAGCCATCCATGAGTGAAAGCATGGCATGTTCTGCTGTTAGACCACTATGATGTCAATATTTGGTAGGGGGAAGTCATCCTTAGGACATGCCTTATTCAGATCTCTGAAGTCAGTACAAATGCGGATGCCCCCTTTTGGTTTGCCGACTGGCACAATGTTGGAGATCCATTCTGCATAATCAATTGGTCTAATGAAACCAACATCCAGGAGTTTCTTGAGTTCTGTTTTGACTAGCATGGCAATCTGAGGATGCATCTTACGAAGCTTCTGCTTGACAGGTTTGGCTCCTTTTGCTACTGTGAGATGATGCATGACTAAATCAGGATCAAGCCCAGGCATGTCTGCATATGACCATGCAAAGTTGATCTGACGCTTCTGGAAGAACTCTATGAATTGAGGCTGTTCCTCTGGAGTAAGAAGAGACGCCAGATGTATTATATGAGGGTTTTCAGGAGTCCCCACATTGTATTCATTGGTTTCCTCGATGAGAATCGTTGATTGTTCCTGTTGTGTACTATCAGGGAGAATGTCAAACCCTTCATCCTCAGGCGCCTCAGAGAGGTTTTCACCGTTGGATACGCTCTTTCTTTTTACTGTTGTCAGATCAAACAGTGCCACAGTGTGGTTTTCACTGGAAGATCCATGTTTTAATGTTATATTTTTGCAGCTGAAGGGTTTGGCATCCGCCCCGAAGTATGCTGCGCTATTAAGTTGAATGGCGAATCCAGCTTTGTGATCCCCGCTTGGTAGATTATCCCTTAATTCCAAAAATTCAATGATAGCCTCATCGTTTTGGAAGAGGTCAAGACATGGGGGATTTGGTTGGTTCCATTCGATGAGTTCAGGGTGGATAATGGGCATTACTTCGTCGATTAGATTAAGTTCGTTAGAGGTATCAGTGAGGGTTAAGACAGTGTGTTGCAGTTTGTTGATGGTACTCTCCTTGTCAGAATCAGGCGTAGGATGAGATGTAGGGTCTGTGGAAGATGTTTCCAGCTCAGGTACCCAAGTGGTCTTTATCTGTGCTTCTCCGTAAACAGGAATGTCTTTGCGTGGTGGAGGTGGTGATGTGTCTTCCTCATCTGAAGTGTTAAGCTGTACAGAATCAAATTCCCACTCATGTGAGTCGGTCTCTGAATCACTTTCCAGCATCCGATTGCTATACCATACTGGGATGTCTTTGGAGTTAAACACGGCAGGTGTGATTGGTTTATGTATCTTTGTGGTGATTGGTGCTGCAGGAACCGTGATGGGGTTTAAAGGATTTGTTAGTGGAAGTATTGGTAATGGTGACTCAGTGGCTTCTGCTGGAACTACTGGCGCCATAGATGTTGCTGCGGGTTCTGATACAGTTGCTGCTGCTATTGGTGTTATTGATAGGATTACTGGTTTGTTTGGTGGGATGATTGGTATTGTAGATGGTTGTGGTGGGTTTGTGAGCCTCGATGGGGCAGTGGGGATAGTGTTTGATGGTGCTTTGATTATGAAAGGTGTCCTCTTTGCAGTAGGCGGGCAAAATGGTTTGCTAGGTTTTCCTTTGAATCTGAGTTTAGGAAGAATCTCTTTTTCAAAACCTAGGCCTGTATTACCTTTGGGCTTGAATTCCGGCAGCAACGGTTCGTGTCGTCCTTGTTTGCAGTATCCCAAAGCACTCTGACCATCATATCCCATTCTTTGCATAATGAGGAGGCCTTTGCCATATTGTTCCGTAGGAAGTGTAACTTGCGGTTTGTCAGTGGTGATGGGATCTTTATAGATCCAGTCCGCTAGGTCTTCATCTTGTGTTTCTTCCTCTTGACTCTTTCCAAGGATGAAAGGCGTTAAGGCACATGCTGGCGTGATTAGTGGTTGCTGGAGCAACTGCTGTGGTTTACCATGTGTTCTAGGAGAAGTGGGCATTTGTCCCACACAAAAGAGCTGACTCAAGTTGTATTCTCCAGGACCTTCCTCTGCTACTTTCATCTTAAGATTTTCTTGCTTGGGTATAGGGGTGTTCGAACTGGCAAGAGAGGCGGGACTTACATATGATGTGGAGGAAATGGCTTCCCTATTATTAGGAACAGTAATCTCTGGTTGATGGCTGATATTATGGCAAAATGCAAAGGGATTTGCATCGCCCAGGATTGTGATCTCTACACCGTTATGTGGGAACTTGATACATTGATGGTAGGTAGATGGAACAGCTTGCATGGCATGTATCCAAGGTCTCCCTAACAATAGATTATATGGCAGAGGAAGGTCCAGAACCTGACAAATGATATGCTTTACCACAGGGCCCACTCGGATTGGTAGTACCATAGCTCCTTTGGATGAACGTTCTGCATCATCATAGGCTTTGATGGTGATCTTCTTACGAGGATCCACTGATTCTATTGCATATCCCAATGCCGTGACCAACTGAAGTGTGCAAATGTTTAGGCCTGCTCCATTATCGATCAAGACTCGCTTGATCCTGTGTTGGTTGACAAAGCCTTCAATGTGGAGTGAGGCGTTATGAGGTTGCTGGAAGGAAGAGTTGTCACTTTCGGAAAAAGTGAGACAAGTTGATGACTTTAGATTTCCAACCATGGCTTGAAATTGGTCCGTATTCAAGTTTGCAGGGACTGACGCCTCTTGGAGTGCTTGATCCAAGATAGTTTTATGAGATGGTGACAGGCGTAATAGCTCTAAAATGGATATAAGCGCAGACGTTTTGTCTAATTGTTCCACAAGATTGTACTGCTTTGGGATGGAGGTGGTGCCTTGTGGAGCTGCCTTGATGGTAACTTTGCCGCGACGCGTAACAACATTGCAATTTGAGGTGGGATTTTTGAAGGTGATAGTTGCAATTTGTTCACTGGCATCATACAGGTGATTGACAGTGTAATTATACGCAGCTTGTGTATAATCAGTGGTATCAGGACCTCGTCTGGACGTGGAAGGACCCCTTTGATCTTGCGATGGAAGTGGATTTTTGAACATCTGATGATCATTATTGGTTGTTTTTGGGTCATGCCCTTCAATTTCAATTTCTCCTCGGTCAATAAGATCCTGAATGAGATCTTTCAATCGATGACAATTACTTGTCTTGTGTCCTCTTCCTTGATGGAATTCACAATGTTCAGTATCTCTCCACCATGCCGGTTTGACCTGAGGCTCATAATTTGATAACTTAGGTAGAGTGATCAAATTCTGAGAAATGAGTTGTCGCATCACTGTTTCAATGGGTTTCCCTAAGGGAGTGTATGTGCGTTTTTGTTTTTGTGGACGGGGTCTTGGTTCATTATGAGATGTGATGCGACCTTGATTAGGAAGAACATTTGTGTTATTTTGAGGTGGAGGATTTTGTCCTGCAAACCCAACCACAGGTTGTGCATTTTGGACAGTCCGAGCATCCACAACTCCATCGTTGACGATATTCTTATTCTTATTCCAGAAGTTCGGTTTATCACTATTGAAGCGCGGGCGAGGACCATCTTTGGGTTCATTAAAGATTTTGATGAGTCCTTTTTTGATGAGTGCCCTTTCACATTTTATACCTTTGGTGATCATATCGTTAAAAGAATCGGTGTCTTTGACATCCAGGTGAAATTCCATTTCTTTGTTTAAGTTGGAAATGAAAATTTCCACTAGTTCTCGTTCAGGTAACTGAAGAGAACGTCTGCTAGACATTTGGCGCCATCGTTGCAGGAATACTGAGAATAATTCACCTAGTTTTTGTTTGGTGTTGCATAGATCAGCCATGGTGATGTCGCGTTCAATATTATAAGAGTAATGAGATAGGAACTTCTGGATGAGTTCCTCAAATGTTCTTATGCCACCTGGTAGTCGGGAAAACCATGATGTGGTTGTTCCTCCCAAGCTTTGGGGAAAAAGGCGCATTAAGTATGTGTCTTCATATGCAACTTCGAGACAAGCGGAATGAAATTCTCGGACATGATCGCGGGGATCTCCCTTTCCTCTATATTTTTCGAATTTTGGTGTTTCGAACCCACGTGGAAAGGGTGGCATATAAAGATTCCTATCAAACGGATAGGGACAGATGTCGTTAAGTGAGAATTGATTGGTCTTAACACCACTATGAAGTTGTTGGGCGAGATTCTCGACTTGTTGCCGCAACATCTCCATTTCATTAGGAGGAGGAGGTGGTGGGTTACCTCGAGGGATGTTATATCTGATGGGATCTCTACGCCTTTCCTCCTCATGGCGACTTTGTCTTTCTGATGCTTGTCTTAATTGGGCAAGATCAAAGTCTGAGGGGAGTTTGGCTCCTTCTTGAGCGAGTTTTAAGAAGTGAGCATCTGCGTTGCTCCTTAGTATTTCATCAAATAATCATTTAAAATGAGGATTATGCTGAACCCTCTCGATTGTTGAAGGAGTGGGTGTACCTGGGTTTTCATCATTCCCATTTCCTCCAAGTGCTTCTTGAAATTCATTGAGGTTGTCCTCTTCTTCCTCAATTTCTATTTCTCGTTGCCTTGATCGTGATCGGGTTTGAGCCATTTTGTTTGCAAGTTTGTTTTTTGAAGTTGATTGAAGATGATGATGAGTGGTGATGAAATGAAAGATTGAATGGTTGGTGATTTGTGTTGTATGGGGATCTCTAGCACTTTAAGGTAGATGTAACCGAAATTCCTCCTTTGAATTGCTTGTTTGTTTTGATAAGATTTGATATGATAAGGTGCAGAGAAATCTGAGATGTGTTACAGATTTAACTACCTAGCAATGAGAGGATTCACTCATGAACTAGTTTTAACCTGCGTAGATGTGTCTCTTAGGATGAGCTTATCCTAGATGTAGAAACAATCTAAAAAGTGATGTGATGTGTTTGATTTCAAGCAATATCTAAAAAGAGAATTTGGGACAAGAACCTCTTAATGCTTTGAGAATTTTTGGGATGGATTGATGATGGAATAATGATGTATGAATGAGATGATGGATGTTTTTGTTTTCAACTTCAATCTTTCAATAAAAACTTTGTGTCACAAATGGAACAAACTCTTCTTCTCCCCTTTCAGGTGTTGGTGGCACTTCTCGAGCTGTGTTGTAGGTGATACAAATGTTTGGGAAGAAATTGGGATTAATCTTTCCTCCTTGATTTTTGTGATAACTCAGAGCTCTATATTGCATAAAAGCTCTGCGGTTCAATGATTCGGAATCAAACTCGTTTGTTTTACCTTGAAGATAGAGACGCATGCGATGTAGAAAGACTCTATGTGAGACAAAGATTTGTCTATTGAGATAGAAGAATTTCCTCCTTTTGATCAAAGCCTTTGAGCTTAATGGTCTTCTTTTTAAGGTAATATTCTGATGACACTTCTTCTTTCGCAAGATGTGAAGAATGGTCATAAATTTTGTCTCTTTGTTGTTTGCACTTTGTTTTTGGTATTTTTGGTTGTGTTGATAGATGTTGGATGAGTACTTTGTTTTTGAAAGTGATTTTCTGATTTTTCTTTGACAAGAAAACAAAGCAAGCACACAAACACAAAATTGTAGCCTCAAAGGCACAAATGAGTATGGGTCTAGATTAACCCAATCCTTAGACTTGTTTTTGACCCTTCCTTTAGATTTATTTTAAGGTGTAATTCCAAAGCCTGAAGTCGGCTCAATTTGCTCTAGGTCTGTAAAACGAACACACTTCAAACACTTTTTATCCCTAAGGTCAAATGGCCAGTTGTGATAAATTTAGCCCACATCTTGATATTTCTTCGACTTTGGTACTACATACCTTATGAATCCCGCCGTGGCAGGTAAGGATGTGATATACTAAGTCTTGCACGAGCATAACAAATAGATGATCCCTATGATGGGGGAGTCACCACTTTTATCAAGCCACAAGTGACTTTTCAAAAAGCTATGTTTCTACTCAAGGAAATATGTATGGTGAGTATCTTGGGAGAAAAACCATCTATGCTCTTGCACTAAATTATACCTCAAATATCCTCAATCAATAGAACGGGTGGGCTACTACTTAAAGGTGTTTAGTCATGTTCGATGGCTTTGGACATAAGTTCATTCTGCAGTGACTCACTTAAGAGCCTTGTAACTGGTGGTGGGGCCCATTTGTCCTTTCGGCCAGTTACACTGTAGGAACAGCTATACCCAAGGCTACAGCTTTCGCTCTCACCTGATTTCTATAGCGGCTCGAAGGATTTACCGCTCGAGGTCGTTCCCAAGAGTATCGATCCCTTGGCAGGCCTCTCTTAAAAAGATAAAATTTGAGTGCAACTAACACTTTTCTCTTGCACCTAGGACCACGAGAGCCAAGGGAGAGGATAGTGTGTGTTAGAAGTAGGTCCACTCGACTGACTTTTGTGCACAAGCGTGCCAAACACGAAATTCACTTGTTCTTTTTAATCCAACATTTGCAAAGATGATCTAACTATTTGGAGATGCTGCTCCAACAGCCATGGTGATCTTTTTAACTTCAAAGGCAATGTGTTTTGTAATCTAGAATTGGGAAATCCTGGTCAACTTAATGAAAAACACGTTTGCATGAAGGAAAATTTGTTTGCCAAAAATAAATCAAGACAAGTGGATTGTTCTTTTTACTACACCAAAAATTGAAGTGTGGATTGTGCTTTTTAAGTCCCAATTGATGCAAATGAAATTAAAGTTGTGTTGTTAATTTTAAGCACCAAAGAAAATGAGGCCTAACTAGAAAACAAGGAAAAACTATTTTTTGTGTTTTTAAGTTCTTTTTAAGCACTTAAATGAATTTTTTTTGTGATTTTTGTTGGGTTGTTAACCTGCACAAAGAAAAGAAACAAGTTAATAAAATCAATGCTCAAAGGGGGGCTTCCACAAGCCTAAATTCTGATTTTTTTTTTTTTTGGGTTACAAGTCAATTTGGGCGACACTCTGTCGCAATAGCGCTATTCTGTGTTTTTGCAGAAGCGCTGATTCATACAATAGCGCTAGTCTGCATGAGCAGAAGCGCTAATTAAAACTGTAGCGCTGAAAGAAAACAAAAACCCGAGAAGACAAACGCGCTAGAAGTGTGTCAATAGCGCTGAAACGGTGACAATAGCGCTGGAATGTTGTCAATAGCGCTGGAACCTTTTCAATAGCACTATCTTATGGTCAATAACGCTAAAAGAAATTGTTGCAAAAGCGCTAAAACGCGTTCAATAGCGCCGAAGCGCGACCTGTGTGGCAATTTCAACAAGCAAAATGTTAATTTCAAAAAAAATGATCAGAAGGTTGCGTGTTCGATTCACGTCGGGTTCACCAAATGACGCCCTCCTAAATGGCACAAATAGTTAGTTTAAGATCAATCAACACAAAACACACAAGACGTTAGAGTTAATCAATCTAAAACCAAACACATGAAGGCATTCCAAAGGAGACACTAAAAACATGCTAATGAATCTAACTAAAGAAGTAAGACAATGAAATATCTCCAACTATCTCTTAACATGATATTAGCTCCTTTCTCCCTTGTTCCTCTCCTCTCCAAGTTCCAAAATAGTGTAGCTCTCAGCAGCTTTTTGCACTATGGATGCTTATGGAGGATTGAGATTGTAGTATAGCTCCAAACATGAAATGAAAAGCTATTTTATGCTAAAATGATGTATTTTAACCAAAAAGACAAGATTTAGTTATGCTATGCTAAATGCTCTCTAAAATGGCTATAGTCTAAATGCATACAAGTTTTCAGGATCTGGATTATGAAGGAATGGGCTCTATTTATAGGAAAAATGGAGCAATGGATGGTTGAGATTGAGTAATCTCAACAAGGGTCAGGATTGAATGATTTCAAATCCATGTGAGGGCTTTCAACCCAATCCCAGGATGACAAGTGTCAATGTGAGATAGGTTGAGAGGAGAGGGAATAAGCATTAAATGCCTGACATGACTTTGGGATTTTGAGTCAAGGTTGGTTGAATGAATAAACTCTTTATTCAAAGAATAAAGCTTTTATCCAATAGATAAACTCTTGTGCAAATGTGAAATGGATGAATATGGTCAAAATAATAAATGTTTGGGGAGACAAGATTGAAATAACCATAAATGGTTATGTAAGAGCCATTAGTGGTCTTGGAAGACTTTGGGGGTTAATTTGTTGAACACACAAAGCATTAAATGTTTTTCAAAGACTTTGGAGTCTTTGAGAAGTGACTCCATTTTGCTTAGGAATGTGACAATAATTAGGGGATGGATTAGGCTAATTAGGAAGGGGTTAGAAGAATCTAGAAGGGGATTAGGTTTGCAAGTGGATTTGGTGGGTGAGGGAAAATAGGATTTTATTAAAATAAAAATTCATTTATTTCAATAAATGTGTGCAAGTTGCATTTGTAGGAAAATGCAAGTGGGGTGGTGATAATGATTTAAATAAATGTTTTATTTAATTTATTTAAAAGAGGAATAGGGGGATTTTAATTAAATAAATTGATTTTATTTATTTAATTGATTTGAATTGGATTTTAATGAATTAATTAAAATAAATTGGATAATTTATTTAATTAATAGAAGAATGTTTGGGGATGAATTAATTAAATATCAATTTAATTAATTGGTGGCTAGTGGATTTTTAATCAAATAAATACGAAATATTCATTTAATTAAAATGGACAGATTTATGTGACTACAAATTCTATTTAATTAATTTATTCACATTCATCTATTTTATTAAATAAGTTAATTTATTTAATTAAGTTCACCTAAGCCTTTTCTAACCTTTAATTAAATAAACCAATTTATTTAATTAAATTCCCTTTCTCCCCTTTTAATTAAATTCATCCTTGCAAGTAAATAAATCTAATTTATTTATTTAAATCCCCCACTTGTATTTATGCAAGTTGCTTCCTTTTTTATTGAAATAAAGATTTATTTTAATTAAAATTCCTTTTTCCTCCACTTGCATTCTCCTACATATCCCACTTACCTCCTTAACCCCCTTCTAGATTCTTCTAATCAATTCTAATTTAGCCTAATCCATCTCCTCACTTTTCAAACCCTCAAAGTCTTCTAAACCATTAAAGGCTCTTACATAACCATTAATGGTTAACTCAACCTTCTTGCATGATTAGAGACTTTCTCTCTATCTCAACCCCCATCTAACCCAAGGGTCTTATCAAGCATTCATGGTTTTAACCTTGGTTATCCCTTTAACCCTTGCACAAGAGTTTATCCTTTGGGTAAAAGCTTTATCCAATGGATAACCCTAACCTAACCTTAACCCTTACCTCCTAAGGTAACCACCATGTCTTCTCAAGCATTTAATGCTTCTTTCATCTCCTCTCAAGCAATCTCTTGTTGACAATTGTCACCATTTCATTGGTGAGAATTGTAAACATGGATTGATAACTTTCAATCCTGGCCCTTGTTAAGATTATCCAAGTTTCATGCATCTAATTTATAGTCATTTTACTAAGCATTTAGCCTCTCTTTGATAAAAATCATCTTAATAGCATTTTAGAATATTTTAAATATCATAGCATATCCATGTTAGACTAGTATATCATGCTAGGATAAGTTCACTAAATCCTTTATCTTATCATCATCTTTTATGATAGTTTAAATCATCATAGATTCAATATCATACATATCTAGGAATGCATTCATGCTAAATTAATAAAACATCACTCATTCTTGGAGTTGTCATTCCTAAGTCACTTTTCTCAATGATCTGAGAGCAAAGGCATTGACTTGAGGGATCCGGTGAGATAGAGAACAATAAAATACCCCTTGGGAAGTTGAGTTATTCAATATAGCTCCCATAACTTGCACCAAGAGTCTCATTGGTGTGCGGACACTTTGGAACTCAACATTTATGCTTTTGTCACCCACATTTCCTGCACACATTTCTGGCGCCCACCGTGGGGCCGGACCCCATTAATCTTATCATTTTTGATACAGGAGCAAGATTGCAAGCACACAAAAAGGTTGGTTTAGCACATTGTGACCTTTCTTTAGCGTGTAGAAACCTTTAGTTAACGCTTTTGGTATACTATTTAGCGCATTAGACCTCTTCTCTAGCGCATTTAGACTTTCTGTTAGTGCCTAGCATTATGGTCTTATTCTATATCATCATAGCACATTCGGCAAATAGAGTAGTGCATTCGGTAACCAAATTAGCGCATAGAAGACATTCAGTAGCACATCTATACTTTTTAGTAGCGCATCTGTGCAGAAGTCTTGCACATAGCTCTGGCAGAGGAAAAGGCAAAACTATAACCAAAGAAGGAAAATTTTAGGCTTGTGAAGCCCACCCTCAGGATTTGATTGTTTTTGCTAACTGATTTTGTGCAGGTTCTAACCTTTTTGTGCAGGAGCAAGAGGAGTTAGTTTAATTTTTTCTTTGCTCTCTTTCAAAGTTAGTAAAAAGAACTCACCTTCCTTTTCTTGCAAAAGCTTAAAATGAACCTCATGATTTCTTTGGGATGCTTAAAATGAACTTCTTGCTTTCTTTTGGTGTTTAAAACAAAACTTCATCTTTTCCTTATTGCTTGGGTAAAAAGAGCAACAAAGAAAAAAATTCCATTCTTGCAAGTTAGGAAAACACTTCGTTTGGGTTTAAAAAGAGCAACAAATTTACTTTTCAGTTAGCAAAGGTAAAAATAACTCCACCTTCCTTTGTTGCCTAAAAGGATTCATTTTGATTTATTGCAAAAGTAAAATAACCTCACTTATTATTTTGTGCAAAGCAAAGGGGTTGTTCACAATTTTCCTTTTTGTTGACCAAACATCACGATTTCTTTTGTTGACCAAACATCATGATTTCTTTTGTTGACCAGGATTTCATTTCTTAAATAGAAAATCATTGCTATGAAAGGTTAAAAAGAACACCATGCTTTTTGGAGCAACATCTCCAAGTAGAAGTTAGCAAATTATTGATTTGAAGGGTTAACAAGAACACTTGTGGGCTTTGTCTCGAAAGTGGAAGGTATATGCTCTCCCCTTAACTGGGTGACCAAAAATCCAAACCACTCTTTCATGCTTTCTTCATTTCAAGCATTTTAAATCTTTTAGTAGGCCTGCCCTCCTGAGTTGCTCTTAGAGCGCCATTAATGGCCAGTGAGAGGGAAACGACCTAAGTGGGAAACGACTTTATCGCCAAGTGTTCCAACCCACTATAAAAAAAATTGGAGGCTGATGAAAGTCCCCTTCAATGATTTTGCTGAGGGATTAGCCTTCCCCCAGTATCTTTAAGATACGTAAAGCCTTTGTTCTAAAGGTTGGGAATCCTCCTGAAAGAGTTTATCACTGAAGACCGAACGAAAGCCTGATTAAAAACCTTAGCACTAGAAACTTTGAGCCAAGTCAGTATCCAAACATCTTCAATATCATAGTGCAAGGGTGGGGAAGAATCCGCTCCCAAGATCACTCACCATATATCTCCCAAGATAACTTCTCAACTGTGAAGAAATTCACTTTGAGTTAATTTCTGGCAAAAGACAAAAAAATGGGCGCCCCTAGGGGGTGACACGACTATTTGAGCTGATGGAGTATCGAGACTAGTGGGCTATGATATTGTTGATGACCCTTGAATAAAGAGTCTATCTGATTTGTATTACTTGTTATCTTATCTAGTGAAAACATCAGGGATTTGAACACATCCTCACATAACATACACTATTTGTCTAGCATAGGCAAAATTTGTTATCTCTTTTGTGTGTCGTGTTTGCAATTTATTTTTCAGAAAATCATCCATTATGACACAAGTGTTAAAAATCCTCAAACAACATAAACAAAGAAATCAGGGCAACTTAGCGCATAGGAGCAACTTCCTAGCGCGTATCAACCATTCTGTAGCACATCCAAACCAAGATATAACGCTCTCAGCCTTCACATTAGTGCATAACCAGTTTCAGACTAAGTAAACTTTCAGTGGTGCTTTACGATACCAACTTAGCACATTTTAACATCAGCTTAGCGCTTAAGAGCCATATCTTAGCGCTTTCATCTCAAATGCTAGCGCTTTTCAGGGACATATTAGCACGTAATCTTTCCAATCAAAACAGTTTCAAGCAAATCTTAGTCACCATGTAGAAGAGGCAGCTTAGCGTATAGAGAACTTTTTGTGGTGCATCTAGACCATTTGTTAGCACATCCAGTCTCTGTCTTAGCGCATATTCAAAACCTAGAAAAACCAAAGATCAAACCAGGCATTTCAGAAAAATTTTATTGTTACACAATGCACCATTGAGAGGGGGAGGGGGTGAATCAGTGGTTCAAAATTTTTTCCCTTTAGCTATCCTATGTTAGCATACTAGTCAATAGAACTAACTCAATGTAGACTTATCGGTTAGAGGAGAGACCCATACCAATGCAATCACACAAGGGACAACACATAACACCAATATATATACAAGGAAAACCCAAGATGGGAAAAACCTCGGTGAGCAATGCTGCTGAAGACTACTACTCCAATCCAGCCTCACAATGAAAATTTTGTTACAATGTTTTGGGCACCAACCCAAGGAGCACCAACCCCTAACTTGTTTATGGGCTATAACTGAAAGGAGATACAACCCCTTCACCGAGCTACAACTTAGTGTTCATAATAAAAATGTCAATTATAAAAGTAGTTGTCTTGTTACAAGTGAATCTTGTAACCATTTCATATACCTTACTCCGTCGTTGAGATACCTTCTCTACTACACCGACTCACTCTTCTACTGCTTAACTACTGGTACACCTCTCCTCTTCTTCTTCTCTATTTAATCTCCACCTTACTCTTTGTTCTTCATCAGTATAACACTTTGTCAGTTCTTTGTCTGCCTTCTCTGCAACCTCCTTCACTTCTTCTCTGCTACCGGTTGAACACTTCAACCTGATTCTCACTCACTCTCACTCTCTTCTAAGATACTCGTGGAGCACTTGGCTGATTTTCTCTAACATGCAGAAGTAACACACTTCACATTAGCACAATATTCTTCTATTTAGCAACACTTAACAGTGTCTTTGGTCTCCATATTTATAGCCAGGTTTTCTTGACAAAAGCCAATTCAAATAATGGGCGGTTAGGGTTTTATCATCATCCTCAAGGAAAACCAAATCTAATCAGATCTTCCTTGATATGATCTTCCCAACAACCAATAGTACACCTCCTCCATTATCGCACCTTCTTGATTATGCCTTCTATTTCTAGCGATCTTCTTTTTCCTTATCGACTGATCTCTTGGTTAAACACCAAGATTTGTCTTGTTGTTTCCTTCAACTGCCTTGATCTTATCAATCACTCTTAGCTAGCTCGTAGTTGTCCTCAAGACCTCGAGCTGCAAACCTCTGTAAGGACACTACAGTACGTCCCATGAATTGTGGGATTTTCCATCAATGTCGACCAACTCTGCAACTACCCCATCGGTGTACATTCCATCTTCAACCAAATGTAGGTTCGCCACCTTGACTCCATGTGGCATCCATGCCAACCATCTACCAACTTGACTCTTCATGTTGGTCCAGGTAGAATCACCAACTAAACACTTCTATCGGTTCCTCTTCTCTACCGGTTTTCTAACCCTGCCGATATCTCTCATTCTACCGGTTCACACCTCATGTCTGCACTTGTTGAATTGTCGGTGGAACACCTAAACCGATCTTTAGACATGTCTATCCCAAGCATGCACATTCCCACAAGGTGGGAGGACATCTGCATCTGCACCTTGCTCATATTACCGGTGGACTTACATACCGATAAACCCTCTTGATTTGTTCCAACATCTCAACATGCCTTCTAAGTCGGTTCAATGCATATCCCTGATTTCATGCAATTGATGCACACCTCTTCTTCCTCATCTCACAAAAATATGATGCACACAATGCATGATAGGAGATAAGTTCCAATTACCAGTGGAGTGCCACCTTGACTTCTGTATCCCGCAATGTACACATGTGACTTCCCTGTTTGTGCAGCATATCTTCAAATAGACACATGTGATCTTGTGTGAGAACATTCACTGTTAGTCATTATTTTTCATGATGACTTCATCTTCATCAGGTGGGAGTCTTTCTATCCTACAACCTTACAGTATACCTGTGCTCTGTTCATTCTTTTTTCTCTAGTGTTGATTTGATTTAGGTAACATTTTGCCTCTTCATCACAAACAACATCCAAGCACCTTGCTCATCCTGGTTTGTACACTGGTCATGACCTTTGCAGGCAGAAAACCACTCACTTGATTGATCTGACTTCCCCATGTCAGCACATTACTTACTAGTTGACATCCTTTCCTTTTCGATGATGCACTATATTGGTATTGGTACAGGTATCGATCACCTTACCATTCCACCCCCACAAGCCAGGAACCAACTTGTGTACCAGGGTTATCTTTCTTACCTTACTAGTGTTTTGCAACACAAGGTGATATCAAAGATATCTCAACATGTACTCCTCCTTGATAGTATTGCACATACATCTCTCTTACTGGTAGTCACCCCATACTGGTTGACATCAAGGACAACCCAATGCCAACAATCTCCCCCTTTGGCATTGATGTCAACTCATGCAGTATCTGACATACTACATAGTCCTTCTCCCCCTTTCACTGGTCTAGGTTCTCGGCACATGTAGTATAAAGTATACTATAGAATGTTTCTCCCCCTTTGACAACAATGGCAAAGGGAACTGCCAGGGTATCATTCCTCCTTGTATTTGCTAGGTACTGACATAATTCTTTCTTCCCCTTTGTCTTTACTGGATGTCTCTCCTCATCTGTCGGTCAACTTGCATCACCTTCTAATTGATCCCAAAATTCTTTAGGAATCAAATCTGATTGTACTACTAATACAACCAGCCAACTAACAAGTGGGAATCAAATGTGATTGTACTATGAATACAACCAACCACATGACAGGTAAATACCCCTTGCAATGAAATTCTCCTGGGTATTCCTACTGTGATTTTTCATCATCTGCAGTTTTGGGCAATCAGTGCACTTACTCTTCTAAGTTCAAGCATCCTGGCTTTGCATCATAGCCACTTTAACTCCCCTGAGTCATACATCTCAAGTCCTTATCTCTAGTGGGGCCTAATACCTGGGCTCCAATTTCCTCCATATACCAGTTGAGCTATGAATATGTGATCATCTGATGATATTTTAGCTCCACTATTTCACCACAACATTATGACATGATCCTGGATCTACACAATGCTAGACATTATTATCATCATGCCAATATTCAAACCGGTTAGCCCAAAAATATGCATGCCTGCATGATCAACCATCAGGCCAACAAATGTCATTTAGGTCTTTTCCAATACTACTTGAGACATGAACTCCACATTCTATTCTACCGGGGCTAATGAAATGATTTCCAACTTAATTGTCTTACATAACCTGCAAGTACATGTAGGCATCTATATCAGTAGCATTCTGCACATACTAGTTAACATCTGATACCAATTGTTAACCTCCACTTATTGACACATGCAATGGTGTGAACCAACACTAATCTGTAGGTGTGTAGTTAAGGCAGCCTCTACACACACTTATCATATATGTTCTTCCATGTTGCCTTATTCACAGAGGGGGTGAATGATAAATTCAATGTGCTGCTCCTCCTAAGATCTCGCATCTCCTTTAGGCCTTATGAGATATCATCTGTGCAATGAGTGCACAGTGTTGGTCCATGGTCTTCTTCCTCCATACCTACTTGGTCTCATCCTTCTTCCCATTTTCAGGTTTGGGAGCTAGTCTTTCCTTCTTCTGTTGATGGGTCTTTCCATTTCCTGATTCTCCATTACAGCTAGAAGTAGTGCTATAGTAGCACACAACATCCATCCCAACTTCATGTTTGGGGAATCTTGACATACTGGTTTGACCATCTCCTTCTGGTCATGTTGCCGTGACTGACAACCAAAATCAGTGGACCTCTTTCTCCTCCAGGGACATTTGTCCTTTGTTTCCATGTATGTCTCTGACTTCCAAATGCTCTATATCTACATTTCTGTAGAGCATAGTTGCTATACCAGCCTCCATGTGACTGCAGGTTCCTCTTCCTGCACTCAAAATCTCTATGGCCAAAAACATTGCAGTTAGGACAAACAACATTTGCATAACTGAGAGAGGGGACATGCATGTATCTTCTCCTAGATACATTTTCCTCATATGCCTAATTTCTATGAGATCCTACATTATCCTTTCTATATCTCTTTCTGCATTCCCCTACCCTATGGCCATAAGCATTACATGCAAAGCAGTAACCGGTAAAGGATGGCATATGACTTACAAATCTATTTTTCCATGCATGGGGAGATCTTACCGATTTAGCATCTCCATTTCTACTTCTTTGAGAATGGATCCTTGGTTGTCCATTTTGTGCATCTCTTCTATCTCGTCTCTTCTTCTCCCATACTTTCTTTTCCCTGTGGGTGGTAGCATTTTCTTGTCCTCTTCCAGTAGGAGGTCTTCTTTTCTTCTTTCTCATTTTCTTGCTTCTGGTGAAGCTGTCTTCTTCGATCTCCGCTTTACCTTTGGAATCCGCATTGATCCTCCTTCTTACAGCATCGATCATCCTTTTTGTCTGCAAGTCCTCACCAGTTGTCCTTAGGTCAACCTTCTTCCGGGGAGCATTTCTGACTGTGAAGATCTATCCGTTGTTTTCTCCATTTGAGGAGACAAACAAAATGTCATTGTGGGGGACATTATTGTTGGTGGAGCATTCACTAGCACCACTTCCTAACCCTTAAGTGTCCTTGGCATGCCTCTGCTTTTTCAACATCTTGTCCAAGGCATCACTGGTGCCATCAAACCGGGTTCTTACCTTGAGCTTATCCTGACACTTCTCAAGGTCATTTTGAAGAATCTCCATTTCTCCAACCAGCTGCAGATATTTTTCATTCTTCACTTCTACCCTAGATGCTAGATCTTCACACCGACACTCCTTGGTGATCTCTGCGTGAGACTTTAACTCTAAGATGCATTTCTCAGATTCTTCAAAGCATTTTGTCATTTAGTTCTATTCTACTATAGCAACATTATTGAATAGCTTGTATTCATTTCTCAAGATCTCCCTTTCACTTTCCTTGGAGTCCAAGACTAATTTCAAATCAGCAGTCAATATTTTTGTCTCTTCTAGTTGAGAGGTCAATAAGTCAACCTTTTGGTTTGACACATCAAGGTAGGTTCTCAGTTGATTGCAGTCCTCATAAACTGATCTTTTGTAGATTTTTAAATCATTTCTAACATTTTGAAGCTCTTCGAGAGCAATTACGAGTTCACACTCAAGATCTACTTCTACGTCTTCTTCTTCTTCTTCTCCCTCACTATCAAATAGATCTTGATGGCTAGATCTATCTGTCTTGTTTCCTTCTTCCTCATCATCACTCCCAAACACATATTTTTAGTGGGATCCATTTTACATCACTTTTAGATGTGTGTACCTCAACTTCAGATCCTTGAGCCATGAGGAGATGGGTTCCTTCTTCATCAATGCTGCAACTGCTAGTGGATCTTCCTTCATCATTTGAACATGTATCTACTGCATTGTTCTTCTCACTTCCACACACTGATCCAGTAGTGCAAGGTTCATTTCCATAGAGCTTCCTTAGTCTATCCCATAGACTCTTTGTAGATTTACATTTATCCACTTGTGAGGAGATATCACCGGTGAGCCAACTGAATATAGCCTTCATGGCTTCTTCACTGCTCAAATGGGAGTCGCAATGACTACAGTAGGATGGTTAAATCCTAGATAATGTACTACTCAAAATAACATCTTCATATGCTAGATTCAATACTGATTAAGCTCTGATTATCTCCTTCAAACCTTCCTTGAACCTTCAAATGATGTCTGCATGAGTAGCTCTACTTATATTCGCATATACCGAATATCACAACCTTATAATGCCTTATGTCATTCCTCTACCACATAATCTCACAAATGAGATCTTACATATATACCAAAACCTAAGACCAAATGTGTAGGTCGGCTCATTAAGAATATTACAATAAAATCAATTACAAATGAATCAATATGTGATGCATCATGTCGGCTCAATGCATTTACAATAATAACCAATCAATAAATCATCTCCATAACATGTTGTGCTGATCTCGAATAGATAACGCATGCCGGTCCATAACCTAGACCAATTTGCCGGTAACAACAAATATGCCAACTCAATTAGACCAATAACCAAATCACCAAAACCAAGTGTCCAAACCATGTCTTCGACATAACCAAGTAATCTCCAGATGATAACAGATCATCCTCAGTACCGGTGAACAATAAAACCTGCTAATGAATCAAATACCGGTGACTGTGCATAAGTCATTGAACATGCCGGTGAACATAACCAAAGATCTAAAGAAATATACGTGCTGATAAGTGTTGACATCAATGACAAAACCAATGCAACACATCCATAATACCAACAATCTCCCCCTTTGGCATTGATGGCAACACAAGATGGAAAACCATCTAAGTGCCAAAGTCAGAATGCCAAAAACCAAAAACCAACAATCTCCAGAAATCAAAATATAGAATATCTCTCCCCCTAGGAATAATGATTCCTAAATATAAATTTTTTCCACAAATATCTCCCCCACTTTGACATCAAATGCCAAAGTAATACAAAAACCAGATACAACCAGTTCATAGAACTAATTACAAATACCAACTACTCCCCCTGAGAAGTATCTCTCCTTCATCAAAGCTGGAAAAAGGTTTCTCTATAAATTCTACCAGTCTGATGCCAATCTCGAACTATTTAAGTCTCTACTAGTGAGGGTATTACCCTAAGCCTCTCTCTGAGATATTCAAAATCTTCTTTAGGAAAAGGCTTAGTAAAGATATTTGCAATGTGCTCTTTAGTATTCACATAAATCAATTTCACTTCTTTTGCTTCAACATTCTCTTTCTGAAAATTGAATTTGATAGAAACATGTTTAGTTTTAGAGTGAAATACCAGATTCTTAGATATATCAATTGCTGCCATATTATCACAGTAAATAATTATAGGTTCTTTGCATTTTACTTTTATGTCCTTCAACATTTGTTTAATTCATAATACCTAAGTACAATTAATTTCTACAACACCAGTGATGCTCTTTATGTCATATACATCTCCTTTAGTGTAACCAAGCTTCAAAAGATATTTGTCCAATCTAGCATACCAAGCTCTAGGAGCTTGCTTCAATCCATATAAAGCTTTCCTTAACCTGCAAACCATATATTTGTCATTTGTCAAAGAAAATCCACCAGGTTGTTCAATGTAAACTTCTTCTTCAAGACCACCATTTAGAAATGCACATTTAACATCCATTTGATATATTTTATAGTTCTTGTGTGCTGCAAATGCAAGAAATAGTCCGACTGCCTCAATTCTAGCTACCGGTGCAAAGGTTTCATTGTAATCAATTCCCTCTTTTTGTGAATATCTTTTACACACTAATCTTGCTTTGTTTATGATTACCTTACCATCTTCATTAAGTTTATTTCTGAATACCCATTTAGTTCCAATTACATTTTTGTTTTTAGGTCGAGGAACCAATGTCCATGTGTTATTCTTTTCAATTTGTTTGAATTCATCTTCCATAGCTTTAATCCAAAATTTATCTTCACATGCCTCAAAAATAGATGCTGGTTCAATTTGAGAAATTAAGCATACCTCTTCATTTGCCAGTCTTCCTCTAGTCATAACTCCTTGATACTTATTCCCAATTATCCGACTTTCAGAGTGATTCAATCTTACATACCTGGGTGTATTCACTTGTTGTTGTTCTTCAGTCACCATGGAATTCTCTGATGATGCTGGTGTGATTGGATCTACATTCTGTACCGGTGCACTCAGTGCAGGTTCATTTATGATTATCTCAATTTCCAGTTCAAAATCTACAGATCTTGAATTACCTCTAAACTATTCATCTATCTTCACATTTGCACTCTTAATGATTTTTTGCAATCTTTTATTAAAACATCTATATGCCTTGCTCTTAGATGAATAACCAAGAAATATTCCTTCATCACTTCTAGGATCAAATTTACCAACATACTCATCTCTCCTAATATAACATTTACTTCTAAATATTCTCAAAATATTTAAGAGTAGGAATATTACCAAACCATAGTTCATGAGGGGTCTTACCGGTTTCACCTTTAATGTGAACTCTGTTGAATGTGTAAACCATTGTATTTACTGCTTCTCTCCAATACACATGAGGTAGGTTTTCTTCTGATATCATGCTTCTAGCTGCATCTAGAATAGTTTTGTTCTTCCTTTCCACAACTCCATTTTGCTAGGGTGTCTGAGGTGCTGATAGTTGTCTTCTGATTCCATTCACTTCACAGAATGTATTAAATTCCATAGATGTGAATTCACCTCCACAATCTGATCTTAAACATTTGATTTTCTTACCGGTTTCATTCTCTACCATTGCCTTGAATAGTTTGAATTTCCCAAAAGCTTTTGATTTCTCCTTGAGAAAAGTAACCCAACTCATTCTAGAATAATCATCAACGATTAGCATAAAATATCTATTGCCTTGTAGACTTCTAGTTCTTGCCAAACCACATAAATCACTATGAATTAAATCAAGAACATTATTGGATTTCTCTGGAATACTCTTAAAAGTTGTTCTAACTTGCCTTCCAAATTGACATTCCTTACATACCGGATTGTGAGGTTTTACAATCTTAGGTAAATCCCTTACTACCTTAGTTGTACTAATCTTCACAATGCAATCAAAATTTACATGACAAAGTCTCTTATGCCATAACCAACTTTCATCAATATGTGCAATCAAGCATGTCTTCTCATTATTATTCAAGTGAAATATATTACCTCTAGTTTGATTACTGGTTGCAATTTCCAAACCAGTTCTGTTCAAGATTTTGCATTTACCATTCTTGAATTGTAACTGAAATCCTTTTTCAACTAATTGACCAAGACTCAAAAGATTATGCTTCAAACCTTCAACATAATAAACATTGTCAGTATTGAGCTTACCATCAAAAGATATAGTGCCTTTTCCTTTGATTAAACAAGCTTTATCATCCCCAAATCTTACTAGACCTCCATTGTATTCTTGAAAAGTTAAGAATTTATATTTATCACCAATGATATGATGTGAACATCTGGAATCAATGATCCATTCATCCTTTTCTTCAATTTTAGTTGCCAGTGCCTGCTCTACCGGTTGTACAGTAGGTGTCGGTTGATCTTCTGTTATAGCAACAAAAGCCCATCCATTGTCTGTCGGTTCCTCATCAGAATCGTCAGTAACTCATTCATCAGCATAGTAACATGATTTGTCTCTATTCTTCATAAAACTGTATCTCTGATATTTAGGGTTAGGTTTATATGTTCTTTTAGCTTCTTCTCTCAATCTTGCATGTCTATCCAAACATCTAGATGCCATATGACCAATTTTATTGTAGTTAAAACATTTAAATGGTGCTTTACCTTCATACTTACTTCCAACTAGACCTTTAGGCATTTTTCTTGCGAATAGTGCTTCAAATTCTTCCAGTTCTTCATTTTCCTTTTTGATGTCTTCAAGTTCTTTTGCATAAAGTGCTTTCCAATCAGATTTCTCAGATGATGATGTTGTAGATGATGATGATGCTTTGAAAGCTAAATTTGTCTTAATTGTAGCAACAAGACCAAATTCCTCAAGTTCAAAGCTGAAAGTTTTCCAACCAAAGTATCTCTCAATACTGATGTATTAGGCATTGTTCTCAATTCATTAATAGCAGTTACTTTCATTTTGTATGCCGGTGGTAATGCTCTTAAAAATTTAGAAACAATCTCATCTTCATTTAAGGATCCTCCACGACATTGTATACCCAAAACAATTTCATTAACTCTTTCCATAAAAGCAGAAATACTTTCATCTTGTTCCATTTTCATACCTGACCTTGAAGCATTCCAGTTTTGCAATTTTGACAGTGGTATCACCTTGATTCAAAGTCTCCAATTTATCCCAAATTTCTTTAGCAGTAGATCAGTCTGATAATCTCATGATTTGCTGATCTGACAATGCGCTCAAAAGTGCTTCTCTTGATTTGCAATCATTCTCCTGATCTTTAGCCAAGTTTGGTGGATTAGGTTGACTCTGTGTAGGACCAACATAGCCATTCTTTGTAACATCCCATATGTCTCTTCCAATGCAATTTAGATGTGTCTCCATTATGATCTTCCATATACCATAGTTAGTTCCATCAACTTTCAGACTGTCCTTCCTGAAATAGTTAGTTGCTATAGAATCTCCTCAAGCTATTAAACTTCTGAAAAAGAGGACTTAGCTCTGATACCAATTGTTAGGACCCAGAGGCAACTGAGAGGGGGGGGGGGGTGAATCAGTTGTATCTTAATTTCAACTCAAATATATCTAAATTAAACTTGATGTATAATACCGATAAACCAAACTTAATGTTGGTTGACAATTTAACAGTTAATAACAATACCAGTGAATCTTAATGCATGAAATAGAAAGAGAAATAAAATCCACAACACATAACACATATATTTGTATGTGGAAACCCTGTAAGGGGAAAAACCACGATGGGAAACCTTACCCACAATCAGATGATATTGCTGCAGATAGTATGTATGTACAAATGGGGTCTGCACATGTAGAAAGGCTAGTTGCGTAGAGCTCACTGCTCAAATGGGAGTCGCAATGACTACAGTAGGATGGTTAAATCCTAGATAATGTACTACTCAAAATAGAATCTTCATATGTTGGATTCAATATCGGTTAAGCTCTTATTATCTCCTTCAAACCTTCCTTGAACCTTCAAATGATGTCTGCATGAGTAGCTCTGCTTATATTCGCATATACCGAATATCACAACCTTATAATGCCTTATGTCATTCCTCTACCACATAATCTCACAAATGAGATCTTACATATATACCAAAACCTAAGACCAAATGTGTAGGTCGCCTCACTAAGAATATTACAATAAAATCAATTACACATGAATCAATATGTGATCCATCATGTCGCCTCAATGCATTTACAATAATAACCAATCAATAAATCATCTCCACAACATGTTGTGCTGATCTAGAATAGATAATGCATGCCAGTCCATAACCTAGACCAATTTGCCAATAACAACAAATATTCCAACTCTATTAGACCAATAACCAAATCACCAAAACCAAGTGTCCAAACCATGTCTTTGGCATAACCAAGTAATCTCCAGATGACAACAGATCATCCTCAGTGTCAGTGAATAATAAAACCTGCCATTGAACCAAATACCGATGATTGTGCATAAATCACTAAACATGCCAGTGAACATAACCAAAGATCTCCAGAAAGATAAGTGCTGATAAGTGTTGACATCAATGACAAAACCATTGCAACACATCCATAATACCAACACTTAACTGCTGGTAAACTCTACTGGTACACCTCTCCTCTTCTTCTACTTTGCTGGATCTCCACCTTACTTTGTGTTCTTTATTAGTATAACACTTTGCCGGTTCTCTGTCTACCTTCTCTGCAGCCTCCTTCACTTCTGCTCTACCAGTATGGTCATTACCAGTTCTGCTCTACTATCGGTTGAACACTTCAACCTGATTCTCACTCACTCTAACTCTCTTCTGAGATACTCGTTGAACACTTGGTTGATTTTCTCTAACATGCAGAAGTAACACACTTCACAGTAGCACAATATTCTTCTATTCAGCAACACTTAACAATGTCTTTGGCCTGCATATTTATAGCCAGGTTTTCCCACCAAAAGCCAATTCAAAATCATGGGTGGTTAGGTTTTTTGCATCATCCTCGAGGAAAACCAAATCTAATCAGATCTTCCCCAATCTGATCTTCCTGACAACCAACAATACACCTCCTCCATCGCACCTTCTTGATCATGCCTTCTATTTTTGGCGATCTGCTTTTTCCTTATCAACTCATCTCTTGGGGAAACACCAAGATCTGTCTTATTGTTGCCTTCAACCGCCTCGATCTTCTCAATCACTCTTAGCTAGCTCGTAGTTTTCCTCTAGACCTTGAGCTAAAAACCTCTGCAAGGACACTATAGTACGTCCTATGAATTGTGGGATTTTCCATCAATGTCGACCAACTCTGCAACTACCCCGTCGATGTACATTCCATATTCATCCAAATGCAGGTTCGCCACCTTGACTCCATGTGGCATCCATGTCGACCATCTACTAGCTTGACTCTTCATGTTGGTCTAGATAGGATCATTGACCCAACACTTCTACCGGTTCCTCTTCTTTGCCGATTTTCTAACCTTGCCGGTATCTCTCATTCTACCAGCTCACACCTCATGTTTGCACTTGTTTAACTGTCGGTGGAACACCTAAATCGGTCTTCAGATATGTCTATCCAAAGAATACATATTCCCACAAGATGGGAGGACATCTGCATCTACACCTTGCTCATATTATCAATGGACTTACAAACTGGTAAACCCTGTTGATCTGTTCTGACATCTCAACATGCCTTCTGAGTCGGTTCAGTGCATATCCGTGATTTCATGCAATTGATGTACACCTCTTCTTCCTTATATCACAAAAATATGATGCACACAATGCATGATAGGAGATAAGTTCCACTTACCGGTGGAGTGCCACCTTGACTTCTGCATCCTGCAATGTACTCATGTGACCTCACTATTTGTGCAACATATCTTCAAACATACACATGTGATCCAGTGTGGGCACATTCACTGTCAGTCATTTCTTTTCATGATGATTTCATCTTCATCATGTGGGATTCCTGCTAACCTGCAAACTTATAGTATGCCTGTGCTCTATTCATTCTTTCTCCTCCAGTGTTGATGTGATTTAGGTAACATTCAGCCTCTTCATCACAAACAACATCCAAACACCTTGCTCATCCTGGTTTGTACACTGGTCATGACCTTTGTAGGGAGACAACCACTCACTTGGTTGATCTGACTTCCCCATGTCAACACATTACATACCAGTTGACATCCTTTCCTTTCCAATGATGCACTTTACTCGTACCAGTATAGGTACCGATCACTTTACCATTCTATCCCCACAAGTCGGGCACCAACTTATGTATCGGGGTTATCTTTCTTACCTTACCGATGTTCTGCAACACAAGGTGATATCAAAGATATCTCATACTCCTCCTTGACAATGTTTCACATGCATCTCTCTTACTGGTAGTCACCCCATACCAGTTGACATCAATGACAACCCAATGCCAACATTTATCACCAGTCTTGAATACCCTTTTGGGTCTTTTGTCAAACTCACCAGTCAAAATCCGAACTAGATTATCAAAGAAAACACTTCCAAAATCAAACAAGCATCCTTAGAACAAATTTTTCAAATCTAAAACTAGCTTGAGATAAGACTTAATCCAACAAAATCAGGCAGTATCATAACATTGATCAAAGTTTCAGCATCTAATGGATTCTATCAAAAACAACATACCAAGTTTAATCCTTAAGTTGTCAAATCAACTTTCCATATCGGGTGACTCTTATCCATATCATTTGACACACTTTGTCGTCGACGCGAATCAAACTAAACCTCTACTTGATAAAGTAGGCTTGAGTTTTCAAACAAAGTATCACAATCCAACATCAACGAAAACCATTGATCATTCATGTATGACCACTCCTAATATTTTGAGAAGAACAAGTCTTCATCACAAAACTAAGTTGAAGAAGAGACAACCTATTTCTAAAGCACTTGTGAGAAGGAATGAGTTTCTCTATATCAATCACCAACTTTTTAAATCACATCACGCATTCTTGTGTCACATGTGATTGTATATTCAAGGAAAATCAAATGTGTTTGACAAAGAACCTTTGAGAAGCATAGCTTATATTCAGAAAGTTGCATTCCACCAACGCTTAAATTGGGGAGGAAGGATCAACCCTTCTTTATTTCCATAGTTCTGTATCACTTATAATGAAGCTCGACTTGAACCACCAACCCCTGAGAGAGAGAAAGAAGAAGAAACCCCCTTTGTAATAGAAAGTTTTTATTGAGGAACATATTATATCCACCTAAACCCACAACACCACCAGGAATTCATCATGGTAGAAATTTACTAAATGCCCATTGTCATTTGCTCTCAGAGAAACAAGCAAAGTGAATCACAACCAAAATCAAGTATGGGTCATAGATTATCCAACCATTTTGATGAGTATGCTAATATGAGAGATATAGAGATCACCGAGGAAATTCACCAAGAGTGTCAAGAAAACCCTTCATTCCAAAGGATCATGGAAAGACTTATTGAAGTAGACAAGGAAAAATATATACTCATGCTAACTAGCAAAGGAGTTAGACTTCCTGAAGATTTTGATACTAAAAACTTAAGGAATGTAGAAGAAAGAATTTTTAGAACAAGGTTTAGAAATTACGCCTATCAAGACCAACAAAGAGAAGAAGAAACACATGACTCAGAAATCATACATGAACAATGTTGGATTGCTGACATTGACAAAACCGGTCAATCTATAAAACTGGTATATGTGCTAAGGTTTGTCATTGATGTCCAACACTTATTGGTGAAGACAATAACCGATGGAGTGGTATAGGTAGAGTGGTGTTTCTTTTTAGTAAGAAATAGTGAATGGAAACAACATTGGTATTGAATTATCAAAGGTTACTTCAGCTCAAGGAAAGATAAATTAAGTCAACCTATCTATCATTCAGAAAGATCGGTCACTTTGATGATGGTGAAGTCACAAAAGCTGACTCAGGGAAGAAAATTTGTTTTCTCTTACCAACCGATAACTCATTGGTAAACAAGGGAAGAGACTTGGTGCTAGCACAACAATCCGGCAATCAAAGGATGAACTGGTAATATAAGAAGTGTAGTTGCATACTGGTACACCGGTATGATAGAAGGAAGACATGAGATCACCATAAATCTTGGAGCAGTGATCGACTATTCAGTTGTGGTGACAAAGGATGAGTTGGTAAGCTTGTGTCTACACCAAAACATTTGTTGGTAAGGCTAACTTTCAGTTATCATGCAGTCAAGCATGATTACATGTGAGTTTTTGGGTTTGCATTTATTTGGCTGAACATGACTCAAAAGTTTCTATCTTTGGGAGATGCGGTGGAAAAATTGGTTGAATACTTGGTAGAATTGATGTAAGGCACGCAAAGAAAGAGTGGAAGATTTTGAAATTGAAATCTTCAGAAATCCTTGATTGATTTGATTTAGGATTGCCTGAAGGTGTCAACAAAAAATGTATAAAGAGTTCTTGAGCTCTTTCAAAAAGTTTTTTGATCGTGAAACTTGAAACAAGGAAATCTTGTTGAAGGCGATCCAAGGTGAAGAGCAGAGTGAGAGGAAGTGCTAGGAGGTGTTAGCATAGTTGAGTGTGTGTGTGAGGTAGACTAACTAAGTGCAGAGATGAAGGATAGAAAACCAGCTAAGGGCAGAGCCAAATGATAGAGGACCGACAGAGTGCAGAGCCGAAGGTGAAAGGACCGATAGAGTGCAGTGTCGAGGGATAGGTGACCGACTGAGTGAATAGCCGAAGGTGTAAGAAGGAAATCGGTGTTGTGTAGAGAAGACACAATCAGTGTGTATTGAGTAGAATGCATATTGAGATCTGATCAAGCTATCAGTAGCTAATTCAACAGATCATCCATATGTTGCTTTCTAACAACTGCAACATAAATCCCTTAACTGGGTGGACTTTAACAGGTCCCTTTTGTAAAATACCTTAACTGGGTAACATATTAACTGATGTTCTAAGTCCTCTAACTAGGCTACCTTTAACAGGGTAAAGGGACTAACTAGCCTTGATCAAAATCCCTTAACCAGGTGGCACCTAATAGTGTCCTTGTTATCTCCTAACAGGGATGGCTCTTAAGCGGGCGTACTCCAGAAGAGTGCAAATTTTGTGAGTTCCTACTCACACTGTGGTTTTCTCCCTATTGGGTTTCCACAAGATAAATCCTTGGTGTCATTGTCAACTTTTCATGCTTGCATATTTTACTTCAGTGATTAAGTATATTGTTGGATCTTAGATGAATGAAGATTTAAGATAAAAGTTAAATTGTGAAAATTTGATTAAGTGCTGATTCAATCCTCCCCTCTCAGCACTGGTTGGGACTAACAATTGGTATCAGAGCATTAGGTCCCTACATTAAGAAGAAGCTTAATCAACTTAGGGAGAGATCCAAGATGATGCGTAAGGAGGGCCCTAAGTTCTCTAAGGAGAGCTACATCTTATGGTGTGGAAGAATGAAACTTTATCTAAGATCCCTAGGTGAACACTACTGGAATCATGGGATCACATAATACAATGAACCTTCAGGGACTCTTACTCTAGACTAGATAAAGGAAAGGCAAGATAATACTACTACTATGGATCTGATTATTAGCACTCTTTCAGATAATGAATTTGCTGAAGTACAAGATTTGAAAATAACTTTTCAGATATGGAATAAGCTGAAGATAGTCTATGGGGGAGATCCCCATGTTCAAAAGGCCAAAGTAGATAGCCTGAGAGGAAAATACGATGAGATGAGAATGTAGGAAAGTGAAAACATAGAGCAGTACAGTAAGAGGATAAAGGATGTAGTAAACTCCATTAAAAGTGCAGGAGGAAAACTCGAGGAGGATGATGTGGTTAGCAAAATCCTAAGAACTCTACTACCACAATATACCATAAGGGTCTCTTCTATACATGAACTTAGATCCTTGGGAATAGTTAGTGTAACTCTTGACTCACTGATCAGTAAGTTGACCACTTTTGAATTGAGCAATTATGACAACAATATACCAAATATTGATGCTTCTTTCAAAGAATCCATGATGCATGCACCCACAAGGAGAAGGAAAGAAACCGGTAGTAGCTCTACTACCAGAACCGGTCATTCCCATGAGAGTGACAATGTGCTCTCTGAGGAATAGTAGCAAGATGAAATTGAAGCTCTACTGGCAAGAAGATTGCCAAGAGGTAAAGGTAAATACAAAGGTAAATTAACCTTAAAGTGTTTCTTTTGTAATAAGATAGGTCATATTGCTTCAAGATGCCCTGACAATAATAGAGACATGAAGGACAATTTCAGAAGTTACAGGGACTTGAGCAATAAGGAATATTATCTTGCAGAAGAAGGAGTCACCAATGAAGAATCAGAGAGATCTAATGAAGATGGCATTGCTTTTGTGGTAGTCAAAGAGGAAAACATAGAGGAAGGAGATATGACATTGATTTCTAGCACAAATTGGTGTGGAGAATGGGTGATCGACAGTGGCTGCACTCATCACATTACCGGTGATAGAAGCAAATTCCTCAACATGGAGGATTGCAATGGAGGAACAATGAGGTTCGGAAATGATGCCCCATGTGCAGTAAGAGGTAAGGGATCTATAGCCTTGAATGATAAGACAAATTGTGATGATGTCTTTTGGGTAGAAGGATTAAAGTATAGCTTGTTAGGTGTTGCACAACTTAACAATAAAGGATACCAATTAGAGTTCAATGAAGGGATATGTAAAATAAATGACAAACCTGGAAGTCTAATTACCACTGGTAAACAACCAAGAGGCATTTTGTTTCATCTAGACACCACCATAGGTAATTGTCTAGTGGCTAAGGTAGAAGACAACTAGTTGTGCACAAAATATTTTGTCATGTTAATTTTGATAGCATAGCTAAAGTCAGTAAGGAAAAATATGTCAGAGGTATTCCTGACATAGTAAAACCTAAAAAATGCTATGTGCAAAGAGTGTCAACTAGGAAAGTTGACCGGATCCAGTTTCAGCAGTAAAAATTTCTCATCTGAAAGTGTGCTGGACTTAGTTCACACATACTTGTGTGGTCCCATGAGAAGCAAGAGTTTCTATGGAGACTGATATTTTATGTTATTTATGGATGACTTCTCAAGAATGACATGGGCTATATTATTAAAAGAAAAATCAGAAGCTTTTCACATATTTAAGGTGTTTAAGGCTCGAGTAGAAAGAGGAACCAGTAAGAATCTGAAGTGCCTAAGATCAGACAGAGGAGGAGAGTTCACCTCTCAAGATTCATGAACTACTACGAGGAACAGGGAATCATGAGACAAATGTCTGCACCCAAAACACCTCAGCAAAATGGAGTTGCTGAAAGAAGAAACAAAACTCTCATTGATTGTGCCAAAACTCTAATGATACAGAAGGATATCCCACATACCTTCTAGAGATAAGCAATAAGCATTGTTGTGTACACTTTGAACTAGATATAGGTAAGGAAGGGGAAAAACAAAACTCCTTATGAATTATGGAGTGGTTACTCACCTAATGTTTGTTATTTCAAAGTATTTGGAAGCAGGTGCTATATCAAAAGGGATGAGTACACTAGAAAATTTGATCCCAAGAGTGATGAGGGAACCTTCTTAGGTTACTCAACAAAGAGAAAGGCTTACCGGTGTCTAAACAAAAGGACCGGTAAGATTGTAGAAAGTGCAAATGTTAGAGTAGATGAGTACTCTGAGAAAAATGAAGAAGATAGTAAGAGTGAACTGGAGAACTATAAAGGGTTCCAGTACAATGTACCAGTGGAACCTACTGAAGAACATCCCGTTGAAGTGGCTAATGAAGAAGCCTGTGAAATAAAACCTATACAATCAGTAGAAGAAGCTCTAAGGGATGAACCGGTATTGGCTAAATATATCAGAAATAATCACTCTATAGAAGATATCTTCGGTGACAAGGATGTAGGAGTTCTAACCAGAAGAAGAGCAAGAGAGAATGAGTGTATGCTATCCATTTTTTAGCCCAAAATATCAAAGGAGGCTCTGAAAGATGATGACTGAGTCAAAGCCATGGAAGAAGAGTTGGAGAAAATAGAGAAAAATGATACATGGACTCTAGTACCCAGGAAAATAAAAATGTAATAGGCACCGAGTGGGTGTTCAGAAATAAGATAGATGAAACTGGTAAGGTAATAAGAAACAAGGCAAGATTAATTTGTAAGGGCTATTCTCAAGAAGAAGGTTTGGACTATGGAGAAACCTTCGCACCGGTCGCCAGACTAGAAGGGGTCAAAATTATGCTGGCCTATGCTACTTATAAAAGGTTTAAAGTATACCAAATGGATGTCAAATCGACATTCTTAAATGAGGTGTTAGAGGAAGAAGTATACATAGAGCAACCAGAAGGGTTTACATCTGAAGATTGGAGGAATATGGTATGTAGGTTGAAGAGGGCTTGGTATGGGCTGAAACAAGCATCGAGAGCTTGGTATGAGAGGTTACACTCATATCTACTAAGCATTGGGTTCAAAAGAATCAATGATAATAGTAACTTGTATCTAAAGAGTGGAGTTGAAGGAAAACACCTAATTGTTGAGATCTTTGTAGATGACATCATCTTTGGGGGAGATAATGAGATGAGCAGAAGCTGTGCAGGACAAATGCAGCAAGAATTTGAGATGTCCATGATTGGTGAGAATAAATTCTTTATTTTCCTACAAGTCTCTCAATTAAAGAATGGCATCTTTATCAGTCAGACTAAGTACATAAGATAAATTATTAAGACTTTCGGAATGGAAGATTGCAAACCTGTTGGAACTCCAATGGTTACAGGTTGCAAGCTATCTAAACATGATTAGGCTGAAGAAGTGAATGAGACACTTTACCCTCCATGATCGATAAATTATAGTTTGCAGTAAATAACAGACCGAACATAGTACAAGTTGTTGTTTTGGTTTCTAGATTTTCTACAAATCCGAAAGAAACTCACATGATGGCAGTCAAAAGAATATTCAGATACCTAAAGGGGACTGATGAGTATGATCCCTGGTATCCACACAAAGGCGACTTTAGTTTAAGTGTCTTCATTGATTCAGATTGGGCTGGAAACATCAATGATAGGAAGAGCACTAGTGGAGGAGCATTCTTTCTTGGAGAAAGGATTGTATCTTGGACAAGTACAAAACAAAACTGCATATCTCAATATACAGCTAAGGCTGAGTGTGTAGCTACTGCAATTAACTGCACACAGATAGTGTGGATCAAGCAACTGCTAGAAGGAATTCAAGAAAAAGTGGTTGAACCGGTAGTAGTTCATTGTGACAACACTAGTGCCATTTACATATCTAAGAACCTGGTGATGCACTCCAAAATGAAGCATATAGCCATCAAATATCACTATCTAAGGGAACAAGCTCAAGAAAAGGAAGTGATGTTGGAATACATACCAACAAAAGAGCAGGTGACTGATATATTCACCAAGCCACTACAGAAGGACACCTTTGATTATCTTAGAGGTAATTTGGGGGTTATGCCCCTCCATCCAGTAAAGTAAGCAAACAGGGTTCTACATCAATCTGGTATGATTTCAAGTTTTTTCAAATGAAAATAACTAGATTGATGAGTGTGGACTACTTCGGTTAGAGGGAGAAGTCTTGTAAGTGTTCAGAATGGAATCTTTGGCATTGTTGTCAAAGGGGGAGATATGTTTAGTGTGTTTGAGCATTGGCAGACATTAGTGACAGGGGGAGATAGCATGTTTGAGGATTGGCACATATATAAGTGATAGGAGGAGATATTCATCACTTAGGGCAGAATGACTAGACTGTTACAAAGATGAAGAAGCATGCATCTAATTAGCCAAAGTTTGAAGTGTTTTTCATCAATTCCAAAGGGGAAGATTGTTGGATTGCTGGCATTGACAAAACTAGTCAATCTAGAAAATCGGTATATGTGCTAAGGTTTGTCATTGATGTCCAAACTCCTTATGAATTATGGAGTGGTTACTCACCTACTGTTTGTTATTTCAAAGTATTTGGAAGCAGGTGCTATATCAAAAGGGATGAGTACACTAGAAAATTTGATCCCAAGAGTGATGAGGGAACCTTATTAGGTTACTCAACAAAGAGCAAGGCATACCGGTGTCTAAACAAAAGGACCGGTAAGATTGTAGAAAGTGCAAATGTTAGAGTAGATGAGTACTCTGAGAAAAATGAACAGGATAGTAAGAGTGAACTGAAGGACTATATGTTGGAAAATGCACACTCCAATGAGAAATTGTAGGTGATTGAAGGTATTTTCATTGATGGCAACCTTACAATCTTATGGCACCAACACAGGCACAGAAACCAACATAGGCACAAGCATCAGTAGTGGCAGCGGCAAAGATGTTTATTGACACCTCAACGGACAAGATTTTGTTTATTGTATTTTATATTTAATTGTAAAATATTTTTGTAAAGCCGACAAGGCAAATTGTAATAGGACTAATATAAGTATGAGATCTTGTAAATCATTTATATAAATATAGATGGAATGTAATAGGCAGATGCGAATATCAAGGTAGATTTTGGAATAAGGTTTATGGAAGTTGTATGAGCTTAAACCGATACTGAACCTGGCATAGCAGATGCTGAACCGAAGCAGTACATGATATTGGATTTACATAATCCATTTTTATAAGTCAATGAGACTTCCCTTTTTGTATTTGAGCAGTGAGCTCTAGGTAGTGAGCCTTCCTGCATGTGCAGGCACCACATTTGTAAGTAATATTCACTTATTGGCTAGTGAGCGAATATTGTGGGTCACAAATCCCACCGAGGTTTGTTCCACATTGGGTTTCCTCATTAAAAATATTGTGTTATGGTGTGGTTTCTATGTTGTGTTTGCTGATCTTATTTACTGCATTATTTCTGGTTTACCGGTACACTATTTTTGCATGCAATTCATTTAATAAGTTTAGAAAATCCTTTAACCGGTTAGATACTGATTCACTCCCCCTCTTAGTATCTTTGGGAATCCTAACACTATAAAGGGTTCGAGTACAACGTACCAATGGAACCTACTTAAGAAGATCTTGTTGAAGTGGCTAATGAAGAAGCCTATGAAATAGAACCTGTACAACTGATAGAAGAAGCTCCAAGGAATGAACCGGTATTGGCTAAATATAGCATAAATAATCACTTTGCAAAAGATATCATCGGTGACAAGGATGCAAGAGTTCTAACCAGAAGAAAAGAAAGAGAGAATGAGTGTATGCTCTCCATTTTTTAGCCCAAAATAGCAAAGGAGGCTCTGAAAGATGATGACTGGGTCAAAGCCATGGAAGAAGAGCTAGAGAAAATAGAGAAAAATGATACATGGACTCTAGTACCCAGACCAGAAAATAAAAATGTAATAGGCACCAAGTGGGTGTTCAGAAATAAGATGGATGAAACTAGTAAGGTAATAAGAAACAAGGCAAGATTGGTTTGTAAGGGCTATGCTCAAGAATAAGGTTTGGACTATAGAGAAACCTTCGCACTGGTCGCCAGACTAGAAGGGGTCAGAATTCTGCTGGCCTATGCTTCTTATAGAAGGTTTAAAGTATACCAAATGGATCTCAAATTGACATTATTAAATGAGGTGTTAGAGGAAGAAGTATACATAGAGCAACCAGAAGGGTTTTCATTTGAAGATGGGGGGAATATGGTATGCAGGTTGCAGAAGGCTCTATATGGGCTGAAACAAGCATTGAGAGCTTGGTATGAGAGGTTACACTCATATCTGCTAAGTATTGGGTTCAAAAGAATCAATGATAACAGTAACCTGTATCTAAAGAGTGGAGCTAATGGAAAACACCTCATTGCTGAGATCTTTGTAGATGACATCATCTTTAGGGGAGATGATGAGATGAGAAGAAGCTTTGCAAGACAAATGTAGCAAGAATTTGAGATGTCCATGATTGGTGAGATTAAATTATTTATTGGCATACAAGTCTCTCAATTAAAGAATGACATCTTTATCAGTCAGACTAAGTACATAAGAGAAATTATTAAGACTTTCAGAATGGAAGATTGAAAACCTGTTGGAACTCCAATGGTTACAAGTTTCAAGCTATCTAAACATGATGAGGCTAAAAAAGTGAATGCGACACTTTATCGTCCATGATCGGTAAATTGCAATTTGCAGTACATAGCAGACCAGACATAACACAAGTTGTTGGCTTGGTTGCTAGATTTTCTACAAATCCGAAAGAAACTCACACGATGGCAGCCAAAAGAATATTCAGATACCTAAAGGGGACTGATGAGTATGGTCTCTAGTATCCACACAAAGGAGACTTTTAAGTGTCTTCATTGATTCAGATTGGGCTGGAAACATTGATGATAGGAAGAGCACCAGTGGAGGAGCATTCTTTCTCGAGAAAGGATTGTATCTTGGACAAGTAAGAAACAAAACTGCATATCTCAATCTACAGCTGAGGCTGAGTGTGTAGCTACTACAATTAACTGCACACAGATAGTGTAGATCAAGCAATTGCTAGAAGGAATTCAAGAAAAAGTGTTTGGACTGGTAGTAATTCATTGTGACAACACCAGTTCCATTGATATATCTAAGAACCCAGTGATGCACTCCAAAATGAAGCATATAGCCATCAAATGTCACTATCTAAGGGAACAAGCTCAAGAAAAGGAAGTGATGTTGGAATACATACCGACAAAAGAGCAGGTGGCTGATATATTCACCAAGCCACTATAGAAGGACACCTTTGACTAACTCAAAGGTAAGTTGGGGGTTATGCCCCTCCATTTAGTAAAGTAAGCAAACATGGTTCTACATCAATCTGGTATGATTTCAAGTTTTTCTAATAAAAATAACTAGATTGATGAGTGTGGACTACTCCGGTTAGGGAGAGAAGTCTTGTAAGTGTTCATAATGGAATCTTTGGAATTATTGTCAAAGGAGGAGATATGTTTAGAATGTTTGAGCATTGGAAGATATCAATGACAGGGGGAGATAGTGTGTTTGAGCATTGACAAATCTATCAGTGACAGGGGGAGATATTCATCACTTAGGGTAGAATGACTGGACTGTTATAGAGATGAAGAAGCATGCATCTAATTAGCCAAAGTTTGAAGTGTTTGCCATCAATGCCAAAGGAGGAGATTGTTGGATTGTTGGCATTGACAAAACCGGTCAATCTAGAAAACTAGTATATGTGCTAAGGTTTGTCATTGATGTCCAATACTTACCAGTGAAGACACTAACCGATGGAGTGGTATAGGTAGAGTGGTGGTTCTTTTCAGTAAGAAATAGTGAATGGAAACAACATTGGTATTGAATTATCAAAGATTACTTTAGCTCAAGGAAAGATAAATTAGGTCAACCGATCTATCATTCAGGAAGATCGGTCACTTTGATGATGGTGAAGTCACAAAAGGTGACTCAGGCAAGAAAACTTGTTTTCTCTAACCAACCAGTAACTCAATGGTAAACAAAGGAAGAGACTTGGTGCTAGCACAACAAACCAGCAATAAAAGGATGAACCGGTAATATAAGAAGTGTAGTTGCATACCGGTACACCAATATGACAGAAGGAAGATAGGTGATCGCCTTAAATCAAGGAGTAGTGATCGATTATTCAGTTGCGGTGGCAAAGGATGAGTTGGTAAGCTTGTGTCTCTGCCAAAAAAATTGTTGGTAAGGTTAACTTTTAGTTAGAATGCAGTCAAGCATGATTACATGTGAATTTTTTGGTTCGCATTTATTTGGTTGAACATGACTCAAAAGTTTCTATCTTTGGGAGATGTGGGTTGAACACTTAGCAGAATTGCTATAAGGCGGGTAGAGAAAGAGTGGGAGATTTTGAAATTGAAATATTTTGAAATCCTTGATTGATTTAATTGAGGATATGCCTGAAGGTATCAACAAAAAATGTATAAAGAGTTCTTGAGCTCTTTCAGAATTTTTTTTTATCGTGAAATTTGAAACAAGGAAATCTTGTTGAAGGTGATTGAAGGTGAAGAGCAGAGTGAGAGGAAGTGCTAAGAGGTGTTAGCACAGTTGAGTGTGTGTGTGAGGTAGGCCAGCTGAGTGCAGAGCCAAAGGATAGAGAACTGGATGGGGGCAGAGCCAAAGGATATACTGATAGATTGCAGAGCTGAAGGTCAGAGGACTGACAAAGTGCAGTGCCGAGGGATAGGTGACTGGCTGAGTGAATAGCCGAAGGTGTAAGAAGGAAACCAATGCTGTGCAGAGAAGACACAACTGGTGTGTATTGAGTGGAATGCATATTGAGATCTGATCAAGCTATCAGTAGCTAATTCAACAGGTCATCCATTTGTTGCTTTCTAACAACTCCAACATAAATCCCTTAACTGGGTGGACTTTAATAGGTCCCTTTTGTAAAACCCCTTAACCGGGTAACATCTTAATTGATGTTCTAAGTCCTCTAACTAGGATACCTTTAACAACGTAAAGGAAGTAACCGACCTTGATCAAAATCCCTTAACCGGGTGGCACCTAACAGTGTCTTTGTAATCTCCTAATAGGGATGACTCTTAACTGGGTGTACTCCTGAAGAGTGAAAATTTTATGAGTTCCTACTCACACCGTGGTTTTCTCCCTATTGGGTTTCCACAAGATAACTCCTCGGTGTCACTATCAACTTTTCATGCTTGTATATTTTACTTTAGTGATTAATTATATTGTTGGATCTTAGATGAATGAAGATTTAATATAAAAGTTAAATTGTGAAAATTTGATTAAGTGTTGATTCACCCCTCCCCTCTCAACACTGGTTGGGACTAACAAATAAGATAATACCCCCGAACACAACCATGGATGAACTCAGGATAATTTTAATGAAAGGGAGGAAGCTCTCCCTTGACGTACAAATGCACCCATGGTCTCTCTTACACAACAAATCCAAATTCCCCAAAGGAAAATGAAGGACATGCAACAAGGGACCACAGTGCGATACTCCTTGGAAGAGATTTGTCCTTATCCTTTTGATAGGAGATTAAACATGGTACCTTTTCCCCTGAGTTCAGATATACCAAAGTATGAAAAGTACGATGGTAAAAGTGATCCCCACGATCATGTTCGGGAATTTTGTACTATAAGCCTAGAGTTTTCTCACGATGACACTTACTTAATGAAGCTATTCCCAAGAAGTTTGGGAGGGCAAACAATGGAGTGGCTGTCTAAACTTACACCTCCCATCAGATCATTTGATGAGTTGGTAAGCAAATTTATCACATAATACTCCTATAATATTCAACACGCAATCACCATGTTGGATGTATGTAACACCAAACAAAAGAACAATGAGACATTAATGGTGTTTCTTTAGCATTGGAGACACATGGTTTCAAGATATCCTCAAGATGTGCCTAAAAAGGAAAAGATGGAGATCTTTATTGATAATATAAATAGTGAGATGAGTTATCAAATCAAACTCCAATGCATACCATTTTTTGCGAAGTTGATAGAAAATGGAATCCAAGTAGAGGAAGCCTGCATCAAGTAAGAAACATTGAAGTTCTTTAAGGAAGGAACTAACTCCTCCAACAATCACCCCTTTAACAGTCAAAACAACAACACTTTAGACAAATCCATATTTTGGACAAGAAATAAAAATGTTGTTAATGATGGAGGAGTTGATTCTAATGATATGAAGTCCAAACAACCAGTATTAGCTTTATCAGGTAATCCACAATCTAACAAAAATCAAAAGGGTGTTAACCAAGGAACTAACACTTATCCACAAAATACCAATCAAGGACCTTCAATTTTAAACACCAAAAACAATACCCAAGGCAACAACAATCACCAAGGAAACAATGCTAATCGAGGGAATAATACAAACCAGAGAGGTAACACCAACACTTTCTTGAATATACGCATCTACACACCATTAGGGAAAACCTTAGAATCAACGTTTCGAGAACTCTTGGCGAAAAAAATTATCACATTGTCGGCCATAAACAACTTTGAACCCCAGGTCAAACCACCTTGGTGGAATGATGCACATTTCTATGATTTTTATCGAAACAAAGGACATCACACAAATGATTGCATGAGGCTTAAGAACATCATTCATGATATGATCGATAAAGGTGATTTAATATTTGATGGTCTCAAAACAAATAGTTACCATGACACCTTTAAAAATCCTCTTCCAAATTACAACAAGGGAGGAGCTTCATCATCAAACGATACAGGAGGAGCTCGTATAAATCACCTGTACAATAACACCATCAATCACATATCAACAGATGACAACCAAATAAATGTCATAAAAATCAAGGACAAACAAGACCATGCATCAATCAATGTGACAACCAGAGCTCAAAAATTCGTCTTGAAAGGGCATACATCAACATCCACCACTATCCCCAAGACTCAATATAATTTGGTTGATCAACTGTGGAGAACTCCTGCTCAAATATCCATACTTGAGTTACTCAAACTCTCACCAAAACATAATGACATCTTGGAACAAGAATTGGTTGAAACAAACGTTCCTCAAGATCTGGACATTGATAAATTTCAAGCCATGGTGGCTCATATGACAGGGCCTCATAACCTCACCTTTTCTGAACATGATAATGTCTCCTTGAATCATCCTCATAACACTCTGCTCCATATCAAATTATTAGTCTATAAACATCGAGTTAAAAGAGTGTTAATAGATGAAGGAACTGGTCTCAATATCTATACTTTAAAGCTTATCCATGCATTGGGCTTCTCTGAGCAGTCTATTGATCCAAACAAAAAGATCACCTTCAAGGCCTATGATGATGAAGAAAGGTCATCCAAAGGAACAGTGATACTACCAATTCAGGTAGGACTGATACAAAGGGACACTATGTGCCAAGTCTTAGACAGAGAATTAACATACAATATTCTATTGGGTCATCCTTGGATACATGAAATGCAATCAGTTCCTTCAACATACCATCAGTGTGTCAAATTCCTATATAATGGGAAGAAAATTTCCATATCTACCAATAATAATCCTTTTCAACATTGCAATGCTATGGGGGTAGCTCAAGACAGCCTAGTTCCACACAACATGGAAGCTCCAACTTCCTCAGCATTAGATCATCATCAAGAAAAACTTAAGTCTTTATCCATGGAATTCAAACAAAAGATGAAAATTAAAGAGAAAGGCATGAGAGAATACTCTTTTGAACCCATGTGTCTATCAAAATTGCCAACATCACCAAAATATTATGGACAACCTTCTGCATCGACACATCAAGCAACACACCCCATCACTAAGTTTGACGGCAAATTTATCCAATTGGGCACACTAGCAAATGAATCAGAAGAGAAAGACATCCTTAGTTGGCTATACAAGGATGAGGAAGAGGTCATAGCTGCTACTATGGAGGTGGCCATACCAACACAACAATATGGAAAGGGATTTTGAATCATGCAACAGATGGGATACAACGACAAATGACATATAAGCAAGCATCAAGAAGGCATTACAGAACCACTAGAACCTCCTTCACAATTTTCACGAGACAAAACAAGACTGGGATATGGACATAACATACCACCTAGGCAAAAACAAAACAAGTATCAGAAACCTCAGTGGAAAGCAAAGACAAAATACAATGAGAACTCATGGCAAGAGGCACTACACCAAGCAGCAGAAACAACAAGTAAAGAGAGAGAACACCAGGAAAAAGAGAAACGACAAGAGGAATTGGCCATTCAAAAGGCAGAAGCATCTTATAAGAAAGTGCATCATGTGGAGGAACCTATTCAAAACAAGGCAAAGTCACCACCCGAAGAAATCATTACTCTCCAAGGAGAAATAGTGTATGAACAAATGAAAAGGGTACAAGAAGGCTTTGATTCTGAATCAGAAAAAGGTACAAGACCAGTATCGATTATCATCGATCTTTTCTCACCCTACAACGTACCTGTTAGCAGCACTGAGAGACTCTAGGACAATACTTCTGAAACTAATTCTAATGACTAAGAATGGGGTAGTTGTTCAAATATTACTGAGGATGTCGAGGAAGATACTATCCATTCACACAAACCCCTTTCTCAAGAGGGACAAGGTGCAGAGTCTCGATTACTTGAATTCGGACCACGACATATCTACGAGGCTAAAGAGAATTAGCATCAGCACTACGAACAAGTCTACACCGAAGATGATACCATCAAAGACCTTGACAATATCATTAACCTAACCAACATCCCAAACAACTATAACACTACCTCTATCATGACACTTACCGCAGCCGATCTCGACCCACCAAATGACTCTCTACCGCTTGTATTTCTTGATCTCATAGACTGGGAAGAACCTAAACACCTTGATATACCCATTTTTCCAGATGATGAATCCATTTTACAATATCTATGTACAGTCAATCTAGAACATGCTCTACTAGCGAACAAAATAATGATATCTGCAATCAGGAGAGTGTCAAGTCTCTCAATCGCAAAAATGAAGGAAACAAAAGATCTAATGCTGAAAACCAGTCAATGGCAGCGCTCGATCACAAAAAAGTCAAAATAAAGGATGCATCTGAGGGTGAAAACCTTTTTAAGGCACTTAAGGATGGGAGACTTGACACTATTCTAAAACATTATCAAGAAAGATCACCCATATTGATCAAGCCCTCTCTATCAATAAACATCGGTACAGAAGCAACAACTAAAAACATACACCTAGCATAATCACTGACAAAAGAAGAACATCCAGAGTTTATCAGATTCTTGAAAGAAAAGAAAATCAATTTTGCTTGGTCCTATGCTGATATGCTCAGAATAGCTCCAAACCTGATCATGCATCATTTATCTATTTCTCTAGGAGCTAAGCCAGCCAAGTAGAAATTAAGAAAGATGAATCCACATGTTGCATTAATGGTCAAAGTTGAACTAAAGAAGTTATTAGACATTGGATTCATTCGACCTATTGACTATGCTAAATGGATTTCAAACATTGTACCAGTTTCAAAACCAGATAGAAGCATCCGAATATGCACAGATTTAAGAGATGTCAACAAAGAATTCCCAAAGGATGACTTTCCTTTGCCCAACATCGACATAATTGTGGACCTAACAACAGGTCATGCAATGCTATCATTAATGGATAGTTTCTCTAGTCATAATCAAATCAAGATAGCTCTTGAGGATCAAGATAAAACTGCATTCATCTATCCATGGGGAACATATTATTGGAACGTCATGCCTTTCGACTTGAAGAATGCTGGGGAAACATATCAAAGAGCCATGACGACAATCTTTCATGATATGATGCATACCTTCATTGAGGACTATGTGGGTGATTAACTGGATAAACCATTCACCCGGGCATAACATCTGGGAATATTAGATAAAATATTTCAAAGATTGGAGCAATTCCAAGTCAGGTTAAATTGTAAGAAGTGTGTCTTCGGGTCACATCAGATAAACTATTAGGCTACATTGTGTCTACAAAAGGCATTGAAGTAGATCCAATGAAGGTACAGGCCATCATGGAGATGCCACCTCGCAGGAACATTAGTCAACTCAAATCTCTACAAGAACGACTGCAGTCTATCAGGCAATTCATAGCCCAACTTGCAAATAAAATTCTACCATTCAATCATCTGCTACATAAGAACATACCTTTCCGATGGGAAGCCAAGTGTACGGAATCATTCTATCAACTCAAGAAATATCTAATGAATCCACCAGTTCTGGTACCACCAATTGTAGGGAAGCCACTCATCCTCTACATCTCAACAATGAAAGTATCATTGGGGGCACTTCTAGCACAACAAGATCCAGAAGACAAGGAATGAGCTATATATTACATTAGTAGAACATCAAATGGATATGAGCTAAATTATACATTCATTGAGAAGGCTTGCTTAGCTATGGTGTTCACCTCTAAAAAATTCCGCCATTACATGCTAGCTCACATAATCAAGCTGGTAGAAAAAAATGATCCACACAAGTATTTACTCAGCAAAGCAACTCTTACAAGCCAACTGGCTAAATGGGTCATGATTCTCAGTGAGTTTGATATCTAATACATAGAGCGTCGAGCTATCAAAGGATGGGTAATTGCAGACCAACTAATTGAAGCACCATTACCAGATAAACAACCAATGTAGGTGGAATTTCTAGACATGGATGTCCTTACTGTCACACCCAAGCAATGGACCTTGTACTTTGACGGTTCCTATACCCAACATGGATTAGGTACCGGCTGTGTGTGTGAAAAGTGGACCTATATTTGTATTTGAAATACACAACACTTCAATTAAGTCATTAGATGCGTGGTTAGTAAATCAATAATCAATGAATAATAAACCATTACAAAGAGACCCATTGCCTTCTAGTAGATGCGAGTTTAGATTGCTCTCAAATTGCTAAGCTATCCAGTGACTAGACAACACCTAAACGAAGGATTTTTAAATCTATATGAGCATGAATATGAGCTAAATGGATGAAAGATTTAAGCAAGATGTGCAAGATTAATTTAACATGATTTAAGCAATAAATGAGCTAAATGATCTAAATATGAAATAACTAATATGCAAAATCTCAATGCAAATTCTCAATGAACCTAGAGCAAAAACAACATAATAACAATATATTCTCCAGGATTTTTTGAACGAGAGATGAGAGCCTGTATTTATAGAAAATTCAGAAAGAAACCAACGGCTAAGATCAAATGATGATGAGTGCTCAAGATTTTCCAAGAGGAAGCACAATCCAAGTGAATTGATGTGATTGGATGCTTTTCTCAGTTTTAAGGAAATTGAACTAAAATTAAGATAAAATCAGAAAAATTGATTTATTCTCTATTTCATTCAATTTTAATATTTAATTGTTTTATTTGCTTTCTTTGAGATTATTTATCAATTTTTCATTCTTTTTTTCTAATTAATTCCTTTTTTGATGATTTAATGGCAAATTGATTTATTTAATTAAATATGCTAGGATATTTAATAAAATAAATAGGATAATTATTTAAAAATGATTTACTTGGAATGATTTAATTAATTAAATAAATATTTAATTAATATTGAGTGATTAATTTTTCCATGTGACATTGATGATTAAAGAATTAATTGTGTGCCCAAGATTTATTTAATTGCCTTTGGTTAGGACCTTGGTGACGTTGTCGAGATTAGGGGCTCATGGTTTAGATGACCATTTTTAGGGTATTACATTTGCCTCTCTTTGAATTAATGTGCGAGCAGCGCGTTGGTTCAAAGAATAGTTGATGTCTGGGAGATACCAGTTCTGAACTTGATTGATCAGGAACTAGATGAAGAGCGAGGTATTTAGCTTGATTCGAAGCAATGAAGCTGAATAGAGTTGATTAAAGCGATATCGATCCCGAACTTGATTGAACTAGGACCGATGAAGAGAAGAGATACCAAACTTGAACTTGATGGATCAAGAAGCGGATCTTACTGATCTAGAACTTGATTGAACTAGATGCAGTGAGTGAAGATAAAATCGATCTTGAACTTGATTGATCAAGATACGATGAGTGAATATAAGCTGTCCAGCTTGATTTGATGCGATGAAACTGAACACCTGCTTAGATTGAGTGTGTGATCAAAGATACTCTTTAAAATTTTGATTGAGTTTAAACGAATAATCAGCTTGATGAAAAGTGATGAAACTGATTAACGTTAATAGACTGATTCAGACAAAGACAATATCAGCTTGATATGAAGTGATAAAATTGATATGCCCCTAGCAATTGATTTGATGAAGCTTAGCTGCTTGAAGATTTGAAAATTTTCTCAACATTTGAAGATGTGAGGTCATAAGGTCATGAGTATGCCCCCTTGGGAGCGAAATCGAAAGATAGCGAGGGTACATTATCATAGGCAATTGTTTAGCGATGATATCGATTTGAGCACGAAAGTGGTTCAGAGGAATAAAATTGAGATTCAGTTTAGAAATTGAGCGCAAAGTTGAAGAAAGAATGACCTTTTGATGAAAAGCGCTAATTGGTCCAAATTTTAGAAATTGACTAGCAGAATGATCTCAAATTTTGATTCCGATCCCAAAAATGGAATCAAGACGAGCAAATTAGCTAAGGGTACAATTTTCATGTCCATTAGAGCAAGTTGAAAAATTAGGGTTTTGGCTATATATGGGGTAAAAATGTTATTTTCAATTCATTTTGACCCTCCAAGTTTGAAAATTCAAAAAGCCTTCTGCGAAGAAAAATGGTGGTTCCCACTCATGTGCATCGATTTGAGCGCCAGAGATGACATAATCGACCTTGGAACTATGAGCTAGTGGTAAGTGATCTATCTTAAGCTTGTTATGCATTTCAATTTTGAATTTTTTTTGTTGAATTTTTTAATTTTTTGCATGTTGAAGTCGGGCGTTTTCGTTTTGTCGTTTAAAACCACTAGTTTTGTCGTATGAGACCTACCCTTCTGTCGTACGACAACATTCAAAAGAGCCCATTTTGTTGTTTAAGGGCTAGTCTTGTGTTGTATCAGAGTCTTTTGTCATATAGGACCAATTCCTGACTCGTACAAGTTGTTGCCTATGTGGTGTTTTTTCGTTTGGAAAACAGTGAGCATTTTTTAAGGTTTAAACTTGAAAGTTTGATTTTGCAATTAGTGTAGTTGGATTTGCGTGATGTTTTGCTTCCTTCATCGACTATTTTGGAATGTTTCCTGATGATCTTTTGTTTGATTTGTGTAGGTTCGATTGCCCCATGTATTATTCAGATGTGTATATCCACCTATGATGGCATTAGTTCGATAGTTATCAGATATAGACCAGGAGCATATTGATGCATGCAGATTGACTCATCTTCTTGGGTTGCCTGATATCAGTGTAAATCACGATATGCTGACTGCATTAGTGGAGAGGTTCCATTCAGAGCATAATATATTTCATTTTCCAGTTGGGGATATGACCTTTACTCCTGAGGATGTATACCAGATTCTCCGTATCCCTTTTGCTAGCGATAAGGTAGATTATGATTTAGCACAGTGTCCTAGCCTTCTAGCCCTTAGATAGGTATTTCATGATGCGGACATCCTGACTTAGTCCATCAGTTGGGATGAGATGATGACCAGATATAGTGAGGAATTTCCACTGGCTTGCGTCTTGGCAGGTTTTATCGGCTATTTTGTGATATCGGACAGGGGACAACAAGGGTTTTTATGTGGATGGGGGCAGGATGTTGGAGAGATTCATGGAGAACCCTCAGAGGTTAGGATGGGGTTCTCACATATTGACACACATGTATTGTGAGATGCATGAGATTGTCTACTGGGAGTGGAAGAACATGATTGTCGGAGTTTTAATTTTGTAGGTATGAGCCTAGGAACATCTCCCAGTATGCAGGCCGATTGTTGATGAGGCCAAAGATCCACAACAACCCATAGTTTATAGATATGTTGGATATGTGATGCAACCCCATCTGGGCAAGATAAATTTTTGGAGACGATAGCTGGACGACTTGATAGTCATGATATGGAGACTGTATAGGGGTCTTGAGCCTTGGGATGATTGGAGAGTTATACATAGAGACCTCTTCATTACACAACCTCTCATAGGTAGATCACAGACATTGGTTGAGCATTTTGTTGTTAGTCGAGTGATGAGGCAGTATGGCAAACCTCAGGGGATCTCGCAGGAGTTTACTACATACGTGCGTTATGCAGATGAGGAGAGGTAGGGACAGGGACCTAGGCTATCATACGCCTTGAGAATGCAGGAGATGACTAGGTTATAGTGGCTTAGGTGGGACTATCTTGATGATATTGCAGATGCGGGGGTATTGCCCCAGTATAGGGACTGGTTCTAGCAGCATTCATTCCTAAGATTCACGGATCTGGCTAAGCAAGCACCTCGCATAAAGGAGGTTGAGGATGATGCCCCTGTACAGGGATAGGGACATGGACATGGACAAAGGGCCGAGGCTCTGAGGCAGGCATGTGGTGATCCTGGTGCTAGCAACAAGAGGGTATCAGTTGGTGGTAGGCAATAGAGAGGAGAGGGTGGATCCATAGGGATGGTTGGAGAGAGACTAAGCAGAGTGAGGGTACCAGAGGGTGGAGGAGAGGAGAGAGAAACATCGAGACATGTTTGACAAAGGAGAGAGGAGCAGGGGGAGGAGATGGAGGAGGAGATGGAGGCAAAGAGCTTGCGAGGGAGCAGGGGGTTGCCACAACGCGGTCGATGAAAGCATGCCTAGCGGGTTTGTAGTCACAACTGACAGTGGCAGAGACACAGTTGGCAGAGTGAGACCGACAACTAGTAGAGCTTAGAGCCAAGAGATATCGTCAGGTCACGGTAATGAGTGCAGAGCGAGATGCTTTGCAGCAGGAGGTTCTTCATCGGACGAGTGAAGTAGCCTATTATGTTGTGGCTTACAGCGTAGCAGTTCCAGTAGCGCAATAGGTTATACTGTACTCGCAGTACATGGCACATTCAGAGGGAGCTTGGGCACCTAGGTAGGATCTGGGTTAGCACATTCCACCTCCTCCACCACCTAGCAATGAGGGAGAGGCAGAGAGCTAGATTTTCTTTTTGTAGCTCTGAGATTTTTTTGTAGACACGCCCATTTTTTGTAGCCCTTATGATTCTTGCTCCAATGGAAGTTTGTATTCGATAGTTGACATTATTTTGTACCCTAAGACTTGATCATTATATATATATGAGATCTTGATTTGACTTCATTGTACTTGTGTCAATCGATTTATGAGATGCTTGTCTATATGCTTTATTCTATATGTATGCATATTTGTTTAGTATGAATGTATGTAATGCATATGAATATGGATGTTTATTTTTTTGTTTGTTTTCATATGTAAATAAAATGAATGAAAATGAGTAATGAGTAGTGCAAGTTTTTTCATTTTTCAATGCAATGAGATGAATGCAAATGAATGATAGTGAATGTATAAATCTATATAAAATGCTTATGTATGTAGCTAAAACATCTGAATACACAAGTACTTGATCGAAGAAATGATGAAGAAAAGACCACTTAGCTAAGAAATGATGATGCTTCAAATTATCATTCAGAAGATAAAGAGATCATTGTTACCATACCAAAATCACTCTAAATTCACAAGATGTAGAATGAAATGCAAGATGAGATGCAAAATGAGATGCAACTGAAACCTAGTCATTGGATTTGGAATGCTTAATTTTCATCACTGAGCATTTTACAACCACAGCAGGTAGATTAGAGTTCCTTTCTTTACATGTCCAATATTAATTATCTTGATCAAAATGACCCTTTTTCGTTCATATCCTTCGACAGATGTCGCAGGGACCCGAATTGCATGATAAAGAAATTCCCCCAAAACAGGCAAAGAAATGATGGGAACCTCCCTATAGCATTCAAATAAGCGGAGTCGAGGTATGTGTGGTGATTTCACCTTGATGTGAAGGCTCTTATCATAGACACCCAACTAATTTAGATGTTTCCAGATCATCGGAATCATTCATACAAGCTGGAAAACAAAGAAAATATTATGCCCCCAATCCTTGCTCCTCTTAGTCAAGATAGACTTCCTCGAGTTACTCAAAGGGATAATAATCGAAAACCAATTTAAAAGACAACACACAAAGAAAATTTCATGCATAGCTCAAACTGTTTAGTGATTGTTTTCAGTAATGTTGTTTTGCTTGTGTACTTAGTGATAAAACTCTTCAGTACTCAGGAGACAGGTGACTGACTTGGAGTGGATGACCAGGTTTTATTGACGTAAATTCGACTTGGGTGATGCTTCTTAGGACATGTAAATTGCTCATTTGATTAACCTAAGACTAGGACATTGATCAGTTTCAGGCCATGAGGGTTCCAAAAGAACCAGGATGTCACAAAACTGACTAAGCAAAAGCAAAAATGCATAAAAGCGAGAATGCCAATGTTGCGTTGATAGATGGAGTGCTTGAGTACAAGAGGCACCTATTTGCCAGGTTTTCACTTGCTTGGCAGAGATTCTTTTTTTTTTTACCAAGATGCCTGTTTACCAGGTTTTCACCAAGGCATTTTCTCTCTTTTTCCTTTTTTTTTTCTTTTTGTTTTTTTTTTTAATTTCTTTAGGACTTTTTTCTAATTTTTAGGATTTCTTCAGGACTTTTCTAATTTTTAGGATTTCTTCAGCTATGCCACCAGTATGCAAACCTATATGACATGATGATCTGTAGAATGCATGTGGAGACAATGAATTTTTTGATATGATCTATATTAATGCAATCTGCATGATGAAGGTACATTTCCTATTTGAACAAGGATGACCATGTTTGTTTAGCACTTTGTAATACATCAATTGAATTGGAGATATAAAACATTTCATAGATAAGCGGTCAATCGATCCTTAAGGTCCCTTGGAACATCCAAATTAACACACTTGGTGACTAGGATTTACAAATGGAGACGTAAAAAACTTCCTCATTGATTCTTTAAACTTTGATCTTCTTTTGCCCATGTGAGTGCAAATGAGTTAATTCCTGCTCTTTTGTTCACTAAAGATCCTTAGCATCCTTTATGACTAGCTACATGGATTATTATAACTTCAAAAGCATCTCGAATAGAGCCTCGCTGCCAGCAAGCTTTTAGAGCTTCGACGAGGTTATAGACTATAATTTCTCGAATATTGCTCCATTGCTAGTAGGCATCCATAACCCTGATGGAGTTACTCACATGTTCCCATAGTCAAGCTTTTTGTCACACTTGTATGCATGATATTTCAATTATATATCATTTCTCTTTTGCCTTGAGATGAATATTTGGCATAACACTTTTTCTCTTTTTTTTTTCCTTTACTTGTAAGTAATGAAACCTACTTGGGTGTGACAATTACAAGGACGCTGAAGTAGAATTTTAGATTTTTTACTAGTCATATGATCAACTAGGTATCTCGAATGAATTAGATATTTTTTAATGTGTTTGAGATATAGAAATTGATAGATTTTGGGTTAAATAATATCAAATAGTGAAATCGCTACCCAACCATAAGTAAAGCGTCATCACAGGGTAATATTAAAAATGAATGACCTTATGACCTCAAGGACTTCATGTCTGAATATCTAAGAAAGGAGACAACCCTTGTTTGTCTTGAATGCAAACAAATGATAAACTCAGACAATTGCCTTGTTTTATTGATGCTGCTATATGCAAATGCAGGAATTTTGTATGAATGAGATGCATTTGAAAAAGAAACTATATGTGATGCAATGCTTTGAATAAAATGATATGCGATGCAAAAAGCAAAACCCGAACTAACCAGACCCTTAGAAATGATATCATTGAAGGTGCATGTTGTTCATAGGGTCAGGGATTTTTGTGTCGGTAGTTCATTGGTCCAACATAAAGATGTCTTTCTAAGAAGGACTCAACGAAGTGTACATGTCTTTTTTTTTGGGGGGGGGGTGGGGGATTTTGCGATGAAACTAGGGTAAAGTCTTATGCAGAAGATTGGATAAGGGGAATGGAAAGATGAAACAGAGGTGTTGGATAATGGACTAGATGTTGAAATTTTGGTGCATGAGTGAATGGAAACATTTGCAGGATCACCATTGGCACACATCTTGAGGGATGGTGCATTGATGGAGGAAAAGTCGATCTCAGATTTCGAGATTTGGATTGAGGAACAATCAGAGATTTTGGGACATAAGGTTCCAAAATAGATGAAATAGGTGATGGAGAAACAAATTTGGAAGGTTTGAATGGAGGAACAACAATCTTGGCCTTGGATTTGGATTTTTCTTTAGACAATTGTGCTTCAAGGAGACACTTAGGGATCCACATGGTTTTTGATTTTCCATTCTTTTGTAGTTTCTTGGAACACATTGCTTCTACTAGTGCCTTAGGAACCCATATAGCTTCTGATTTTGCTTTCTTTTGCTCAGTGAGCCTTTGTGTCTTTCTAGATGGATGAAAGGTATGTGAAGATGTATGCCTTTGTTGATCTTGCACAAGGGATGGAGGAATATAGGGTCCTAAAATGGATGGAAGAGATGAAGGGGAAGGCTTGTACCTCAATTTTGGTTTAGTAGGGATACCACCATCTTGAGGAATGTCACTAAGGACATGAACCTTAATAGTTTCTTTAACATGGATGAGTTCTTGCTTGTGAAGGTCTACCCCTTTACATTTATAAATATCTTGACTTGTAGGATCATGAGAGGGATTTGTAGGCATGGTGGATCCTTGAGGTGAACGTGGAGATTATGACAAGGAGATGAAGGTATACTTTGATCTTGACATGGAAGATGGCCATTGGATAGAGTAGGAATGGTGTTTGACTCTTCATTTCGAATAGGATCTGTAGATGTATAAAAATGACCACATTCCTAAATGAATATTTTATGTTCATTTTTCTATTTAATTAAATCCAATTTAATTAAATTATCCACATTCTTCTATTTAATTAAGTAAATCACTTGATTAAATTCACTATACCATTTAATGAATAAATCATTTTATTCAATTAAATTCCCCTATCCACTTTTAATTAAATTCAAATTTAATTAAATAGTTATCCTAAATTGAATAAATCAAATTTATTTAATTGCAACCAAATTGAATGAAAATCAAATAATTCAATTAAATCCTATTATCCCCCATCCACTTGCAAAATCCCAAACCCCTTCCTAATCCCTTCTAGAATATTCTAATCGATTCTAATTAACCTAAATCCCCTCTAAACTTTGTCACATCCCTAAGCAAAGGGAGGTCACTTCTCAAATGGCCCAAAGTCTTGGATAACCATTGAAGGTTTTCAACCTTCAACCACCAAAAACCCTAAAGTCTTTGAAAACCATTGAAGGCTTCCAACTTTCAACCACTTAATCCACAAAGTCTCCAATAACCATTAATGGCTATTTCAAACCCTCCCACATGGTTAAAACATTTGTTTTGACTCAACCTCTATCCAACCCAAGGGTCTCATCAGGTCATTAATGCTTTGACCATGATTATCTCTTAATCATTTGCACAAAGGTTTATCCTTGGATTAGATCCTAATTCATTGGGTAAACCTAACTGAGACTTGACCCTTAGCCTTTAGATAACCATGAGGTCTCCTCAGGCCTTTAATGCCTCCAACCTCTTCTTTCAACCCAATCCTGTGTTGACACTTGTCATCATTTCATTGGTGCCAATTGTGCACATGGATCCCCAACTTTCAAACTTGGCCCTTGATTAAACCTTTCAATCTTGACCATCCATTGCTCTGTTTGTGCTATAAATAGAGCTCTCATTCCTCCATTCTTAAGAATCATCTTTCAAATTTGTAGCATTATACTTATGCTCAAATACTTTCAAGCTTTTCATCATCTTTATGCTCATCATTTAGCCTCTCTTTAGATCAGAATTAATCATGAATATGCATGTTTAGAATAAGTTCATTATCATTTTAGTTCAATTATAGATTAAATATAGTATGCTAGGATAGTATTCATACTAACCCTGTCATCTTATCATTTAGTTTGTTGCATTTCTAGCATCATACCTAGCTTATAACACATCTCATACTAAAATCTAAAAAAAGCATCTCTCGTTCTCATATTTGCCATCCCTAAACCATTTTGCTCAGTAATCTGAGAGCAAAAACGTTGGTTTGAGGGACATTGTGAGATAGAGAACCATGGGACCCTCCTTGGGAAGCTGAGTAACACATCGTTACTCCATAGCTTGCATCAAGAAGTCCTGTGTGTGTGTGTGGATTGATATTTATCGTAATTTTTCACATATTTAGTTTTATTAATCCATTTTTCCCACATACAGGATCATTTGAAAAGGTGGAAGAAGCGTCATGATCTTTCTTAAGAAGTATTCTTTTCTCTTGAGATGGAAAGGGATCATCTTGGAATAAATGGAAAGGTATAAGGGAATCATCATGGGATTCTTGGAGATGGGATCTTTTTCAACCATTGGATAGGATGGCCCTTGAGATAGCCCTTGAGGATCAACGTGAAAAGTTTCATCATTAGGTTCATTATTTGAGAGACATGGTATGGATTGTTGTTGAGAAGCCTCAGGAGATGGAGGTATTACGAAAGAGATGGAAGTGACATGTGATCCATTGCTAGACACAAGTTCATCATTTTGATCATGTTTGGTAATGACATCTGGTTTCTCCTTAGGGGAATTTTCAGGATCTTCGATTTCAATAACACCATCATCAAGGAGGTCTTGAATTTTATGTTTTAATTCCATACACATTGAAGTCTTATGTTTGTTATGCCTATGGTATGCACATTATTTACTCAAAACTTCACATCCCCATGTGGTCTTTTTAGGCAATATGATAAGATTGTTCTTAAGAAGGTCTTCCAAAGTTGACTCAATAGATTGACCCAAAGGTGTAAATTGTCTATCTAGGGAATAGATGTCTTTTTGTCTTGGTGAAGGTGTCTTGCGATCTTGTATGAGATTTGACTTTTGATTTTCAATTACTTTTTGTTCCATCTTATGTAATTGTTTTAGGAATTCTTGAAGTCTAGTGTTCTTAATATCATGAATTTTCATCTCAAGAGGAGTCATTGAATCTTTTCGTTGATCTTGAATGTCATATATTTCTTTCTTGAGAACTTGAATTTGTTGAGCCAAGGTAGTCATGGGATTATTACTTTTATCATAATTTTTAGAAGAGCTTCTGGTTTGAATAGGCATTTAGAGCCAACAGGACCAAGAGCTATATGTGATGTAGAACTCAAGATCAAATTTAGAGCTAGTTGTTCATTTAACGTATTATTTGAGAGAAGCAACTAAGATTTAGTCTGGTTTTAGGAACGATCTATCATGTATAAGACGTTTATCTAAGTTGATCCGAGAGAAGTGACTAAGACTCAGTCTGGTTTCAGGAATGATCTATCCTGTATAAGACGTTATCTAAGTGACTTAGGTTTGATAAGTAGTTGATTGAACTAGCTAAAAGATTATCAACCAAATCGTGCAACACAAATGGTAGAGGTACACTGTCTTGATATGTTTATGCTCAGGATGATAACTAGTTTTATACTTGTTGTAGACTATTTTTAGGCAAGTTTGACTATTCTAGATTGACAAAATCAGAGATTCGTATGACATAATTTCCAAGATTGGACGACAGTATAATAGCTTCAAGAAAATGGCAGTACTATTTCATACGAGTTGCTGCCTAAGACCGTATGATAGATGGGTATGTCTGAAATGACAAACTAATAAATTCGAGGGTTTATCGTACGACACATGATTCAAGATAAAATGACATTTCTTAGACTCGAACGACAGACAATCAGGGATCGTACGACACACAAACCAAGCTAAAATGACAAACTCTTAGGACTGATGGAATATCGTACGACACAAAATATGAAGCAAAATGATAAAACAAAAGGCTCGTACCACTATGTCTGGATAGAGATTAAATGTTGAGTTTTTGATGATTGAGTATGACCAGTTTTGAGGCGGACTGAGTTTTCACTGACTAATGAAGACTAGTTTTTGACACTGACAGAGTTTATCACTGAGTTATTTGGTATTGTTTTCTCTATTTTTGGTATTCTAGTTTTAGTTTTAGGGATGAAAACATAGAAAAAACACAATAGGAATAATAACTTCAATCACAACATGCAAACCCTATGGCAGCTGTCTTAGAGAAGAAAACCTTTGCTTGCTGACTTAGGTACACACCCAATAGCTAATCAGAATACGGTCGCTGAGTCTCACGCAATGAATTCTCAATGCTGTATTAGCCGACTCCAAACGCTAATGGGGGCATGATATGGCAAGTGTCTTGGGAGAGTTACTATCTCTCTTGCACAAAAATTATCAACCTTTCGAAGGTGAATCGAGTAGCTTCTAATTTGAATTGGAACTAGTAAGGGGTTTGTTCGGCGCGTCAAGGTATAAACTCAATTAAGAGGTCTCTTGACCTTGAAAACCAAGGTTTAATATACCCGAAGTTACAAAGGAGAGTTATTCCCGAGCATTGCCATTGACTTGATTTTCATCAAATCATATTTATTTTATAGTGGGTTGGAGTAATTGGCATTTAGTCGTTCCCACTTGGGTCATTCCCCTCTCACCGACTGTAATGGCTATAGAGTTATTAGCTCCTTGGGAGGGCAGGCCCGCTAAAGATGTAAAAATCTCAAACTTAAAGAAAATGCCTCAAGGGTCTGGATTTTTGATTGTCTATACAGACAAGAGCATACTCTCCTACCTCTCAATTTTTTCTTAAAACATGAAATACAGATTTGTTCTTTAACCAGATAGCAAGTTAGGTGCCTAAAAAATGAATTTAAAGAATACACGAAGTTTAGTTGATTCTCTTTAGGCAACCTGCAAAAACAATGTATCAATAGTCATGTTGTTTTTATTCTTTGACAGACGTATGTTTGATTGATAAATTCTTTGACAAGCGTCCTACAAGAAACTGGTTAGGCTATGAAAATATTAGGCAGACAGAAGACAATTCAGGGTTAGCGATAGCGTAATCAAAATTGGACAGAAGACCTAAGAAGTGAAACTTGTTTTAACCCAACCGAATACAACATCGTACGACAATTATCACAGAGTAAAATGACAAAAGACTTTTATCGTACGAGTTAGAACTGAGCATGAAACGACAGAAGACAAAATCAGATATTCAGAACATAATTTTGTACGAGCCCCTTTTCAGATTCATATGATAAATCAGAGGCTTTGACAGAATGTCATACGATGCGGTAATACCACTCGTACGATATTTCATAGAGATTGTACAGATGAAACCTATAGGATAGAAAAAGTAAGTTTGAGGCCGAAAAAAGTAGTCTTGGCCCCACAGTGGGCGCCAAAAATGTGTGTGTGAAAAGTGGACCTGTATCTATATCTGAAATACATAACACTTCAATTAAGTCATTAGATGCATGGTTAGTAAATCAACGCATTGCCTTCTAGTAGATGCGAGTTTAGATTGCTCTCAGATTGCTAAGCTAACTAGTGACTAGACAACACCCAAATGAAGGATTTTTAAATCTATATGAGCATGAATATGAGCTAGATGGATGCAAGATTTAAGCAAGATATGCAAGATTAATCTAACATGATTTAAGCAATAAATGAGCAAAATGATCTAAATATGAAATAACTAATATGCAATATCTCAATGCAAATTCTCAATGAACCTAGAACAAAAAACAACATAATAACAATATATTCTCCAGGATTTTTTTGAATGAGAGATGAGAGCCCAAATTTATAGAAAATTAAGAAAGAAACCAACGGTTGAGATCAAATGATGATGAGCGGTCAAGATTTTCCAAGAGGAAGCATAATCCAGGTGAATTGATGTGATTGGATGTTTTTCTCAGTTTTAAAGGAAATCGAACTAAAATTAAGATAAAATTAGAAAAAAACTGATTTATTCTCTATTTCATTCAATTTTAATATTTAATTGTTTTATTTGCTTTCTTTGAGATTATTTATCAATTTTAAATTATTTTTTTTCCAATTGATTCTTTTTTTGATGATTTAATGGAAAATTGATTTATTTAATTAAATATGCTAGGATATTTAATAAAATAAATAGGATAATTGTTTAAAAATGATTTACTTGGAATGATTTAATTAATTAAATAAATATTTAATTAATATTGAGTGATTAATTTTGCCATGTGACATTGATGATTAAAGAATTAATTGCGTCCTCAAGATTTATTTAATTGCCTTTGGTTAGGACCTTGGTGACGTTGTCGAGATTAGGGGTTCATGGTTTAGATGACCATTTTTAGGGTATTACACCGGCGTCTTGTTCATCACTCCATAAGGGTATACAATTCCATGATCTTATAGACTGATGTTTCCATGCACCAATAACATCACTAAGTATGAAGTCTTGGTAACAGGAATCAACATGGTAGTGGAATGGAGAATCATGGACTTAAGAGTCTATGGAGACTCTCAATTAGTTATCAATCAAATCAACGATGAATATCAGACAAAGGATGATAAACTAATGCCCTATAAGAGAATGGTGGATGACTTCAAATGGTACTTTGTACATATCACCTTCGAGAAAATACCAAGGTTGGACAACAGAGCAGCCGATGCAATGGCCACTATCGCTTCACTGCTACAAATTTTAGAGCAACGGAGTCATTATGAGTTCCTAGTAGAGCAACTGTTTTTCCCAACCTATGACAATTCTGCATCCCACGTCATCTATTCCTTAACCGGTTCAGACTCCCCTCTATATGAGACAATTTATGAATATCTTAAGACCAATACCCTACCACTTGACCTATCTCGTAACCAAAAACACATCTTTATCCGGCAAGCCGCCCATTATACCTTAATTGTTGACATACTTTACTGTCGAGATCTAGATGATACTCTTCTTCGTTGCCTTGATCGTAATGAATTTGACTCTGCCTTGCACGAGCTTCACGAGGGTATTTGTGGCACACATTCAAGTGGTCCTACTCTCACCAAGAAACTTCTCAGAATGGGGTATTACTAGCCGACAATGGAGAAAGACTCTTATCAATTTGCAAAGAAATGTCCTAAGTGCCATATTCATGGCAATCTTATCCATGCACCATCACAGGAGCTACAACCGTTTACAACATCTTGGCCTTTATGTCAATGGGGACTTGATTTGGTAGGGAAAATCCATCCTTCCTCTTCAAATGGACACAAGTTCATTATCACCGCAACAAAGTATTTTACAAAATAGATTGAATCAGTCCCATTGACCACAATAACTGGAAAACATATTGCCTCATTTATTCTCAATTATATAATTTGCAAATACGACATTCTCAGCTCCATCATCACAAACAATGGGTGTCCTTTCAAAAATTAAGATGTACGAGAGCTATGTGAAAGATTCAAAATGCAACATCACTTCTCTACACCTTACTACCCACAGGGGAATGGTCAAGCAGAAGCATCAAATAAAACAATCTTGAAAATCCTCAAGAAAACAATAAATGATGTGGGTAAGAATTAGCATGTACAACTCAATCCGACACTCTGGGCATACAAGAATAGCATTCAGACACCTACAAGGGCTACACCATATTCATTGGTGTACGAATCATAAGAAATTATACCTCTTGAGGTAGAAATTCCATCACTCGGGGTGTCTTTGAAAGGCCTCATACCAGATGAGGAATATCGGGTAAACATATTGCATGAACCAGAGCTTCTAGATGAAAAATGACAAAATGCCTATGATCATCTCAAAGCATACCATCAACGCATGTGTAGAAGCTAGAACCACAGAGTCATCCCTAGGGTTTTTAAAGTCAGTGATGTTGTACTCAAAGAAAATCCCAGAAATCAACAGGATTGAGAAAAGAAGGGGAAGTTTGAACCTAACTGGTTGGGTCCCTATGTCATAATATTAGCCTATGGATCAAGCGCCTATCAGTTAACAACTTCAAAAGGTGATGTACTTGATGAACCAACTAACAACATCCATCTAAATAAATTCTACAGTTGAGTCATCTAATGCACGGAAAAAGCAAAAAAATGCAAAAAAAATTAAAAAATACAAAAAAATAAAAAACAAAACAAAAAATGCAATAAAAATAGTAGTGAAAACCTGGCAATAGGTGCTATTTGTGAGATAACATCTCCTCTATCTATCAATACTTCTATCTTTTGATCTATCTAGTCCCAGCTAAAGGCCATCGCCCAACACTTTTCACATAGCATCATCCCAGACATACTTAGCGTAGTCACTGTCCTTGATTATCCAAAATGAGCAGTTTCTTCATATCATATCCTACCATGGGTTGGTGATCGACGTATATATCCATATCAATAGATATATATGGCTAGGGGAAACATTCCTCTCACTTAAATCATTACAAACAATGAACAAACAAGGATCACAACACGCTAAGGAAACCCTGTCAACAACTGCTCATCGGGCTAGAAAACAAGACCATTATCCAAATATAACTTTAACACACACATGATGGATGATTTTATGAATTATAATTTGTTCACATCTAGCATAAAGTTTTGACTACTTTGTATCTTAAAATTTTGAAAAATTGGATCTCCTAATTTTCTCGAAGATGCATCGAGCTAGAGAAGGCAACAGGAGAGTCTGATATTTTTTTTGGTTATTTGTCTATGAGACGATCACTTGTACGGTGCAAATTTGTCTTGAGACATGATTGGAAACATATCATTGAATACATTGTTCTACTTTACGCATAAAAATGATTAACTCTTGTCTATTTTATGCAAGCAACACTCAGGTTGTCTTGGTTCAATTATACCTCGACGCTTGTGTCATCTTGCCATATCAAAATCCATGAACGTTTCACTCAAGTCATTATGGTTCAATTATACCATTATGCTTGTATAAACTTCCAACATATCAAAAGCTCAACGATGACAAACACAAACAGAGAAAAACCAAGTGACTAAACAAGAATGACAACGACATAATGAAGGTGATCATTTAATTGCATATAATTTTAAACTTGCATTTAGTTGCATATCATCTTAATATTGCATTAGGTTGCATATCATTTTAATCTTCCATTAGTATCATTTCATTATCATTATCATACCTACATTTTCAAGATACATCTCACATCATTATCATTATCATTATCATACATCTCATTTTCAAGATACATCTCACATCATTATCATTATCATACATCTCATGTTCAAGATACATCTCACATCATTATCATTATCATACATACATTTTCAAGATACATCTCACATCATTATCCTTATCATACATCTCACATTATTATCATTATCATGCATCTTATTTTTAAGATACATCTCACATCATTATCATATCATGCATCTCATTTTCAAGATACATCTTATAAATCAACGAAATCAAGGTAACAATGCATCATCATATTCTCATTTCATCATGGATCATGCATCATCATCAAAATCAAGAGCATTATTATCTTAGCACCATATCATCATTGTAGAAACATCATATCAATGCATATCATAAATCATCATCCATAACACATCACAATTGGATTAGAGAAATTAGTGCTATATATATATATATCTCCAAAATAGTCAGAATATACAAGGGATATCATGTCTGTCAAAATACAACAAAATGATCAAAATATAATAGAGATAAGTCTCTCAGGTATGACTATCTCCTGAGGCTGATGGTCTCACAGCAGATGTCTCAACCCCTAGATCTCCACCAGATGGATCACGTCGGGTAGGCCCCGTAACACCTCTTCTCTCCATCCTTGTCTGACTATGAGCAGATCAACTGGCTGCATAGCTAGGATCTCTGTGCTCTCTAGGGACCAACTCCTCATATAAATGCCTGTAGTACTCAGCCTCCTTGGTCGTATATTGTATCTCCCTCAGCATATCTCACATCAGGGCCCCACCTGTCACTCTCTCCAATCTCTCAGCAAGATCCTCTGCCCGGCCATGACACTATCTTTGTATCTTTCTTTGGTATAATCTGTGTAATCTGGCATTGTTGTGCTAGAACCTGTGCCTGTAACTCCTGCATTGTGACCTATAGGGCTCTAATATGTGAATCCCATTGATGGGTGGGTACCTTAATTTGAATGGGTACCTATGTCATGGTCCCACCCATACCTATCCATGTCCCTGTCTGAGGCGTCAGTGGAGGTATAACATCAGATCTCCTCTGAGCGGGTCGCCTAACATCCTCTATACCACCCACTACCACTAACACTGCACCTACCCTCCCACCACCACCAAAACCAAGAACGAGCCCTCCTCCTCTATTACCTCCTACACCACCTCCTCTATCTCCTCCTCTCCCTATATCTCCTCCTCTCTCCCCATCTCCCCCTCATCCTCTATCTCTCCCTCTATCAAATCCTCTCCCTCCTACATCACCTCCTTCACCACCTCCTCCATCATCTCCACCTCCATCTCCTATCTCCTCTCCCTCCTCATATCTCTCCCTCTCTCAGATATTCGTGCCACTGCATATGCCACGAAGTACACTCCAAACTCCTTTGTTATCCCAACATCAACAACCCCAACTCCATAATCCCAGATCTGGCTTGCCAATGTCATATACTCCTCTACCGCCACTACACTATCTAATGTGGGTCCCCACTCTAGCACATCCTATCTCTGGCGAGAATATAAACATGCTCCATGTGGCATCCCCTGTTTTCTCCCATATTGCCACTGAACATGGTTGTGCAAAAATCGTTCAATAATAAAGGGCGTCCACCTAATCAAATATCTCGACATATACACATAGGGCATCTCTAGCCCATTCTCAGCCCACACCTCACAATCCATATACAGTCTCCATATGATCGTATCGATATCATCCAATGCTCTTTGCCAGTACTCTAGTTTGCCCAGCTTATGCTAGAAAACTATACCTATGTACCCATAAGCATATGCTCGACCAACTAGCCTATCTCTATCTGCAAGTGGTCTCAACACAAGAATGTGCTCCTAGGCCCACACTTGTAGTAATGTCACCCCCGCGGATAAACTATTGTATCATAGATACACCATCTGGTGAATCTCTCTGTAAAGGTGGGATAACATACAAGACCCCCATGCGAACCTGCACCCCTATGTCACCATATCCTCCAAAACCAATCCCCATACCACAGCTAGTCCTTTCGACCTACATTTGGGACACATAAATCCACCAATAAAACCTGCTAGTACAAAGGGCAACGAAGCATAAACTAGATCTACAAACTCCTGCCAAGGGATCTCATATCTACAGATCTGATCATCCTAGAAGATGCGGCGAAGAGCCTCTGTTCCACCCTCCTTAGTCTTCTCGTATGGCAATAAGGCCCCCACGATAAGAATCTGCAGATGCGATAACAATCCTCTGGTGTGACTGTTATCTCACCCGTAGCTAAGTGGAAGGTGTCCGTGTCACTATGCCACCTCTCTATCAAAGCTATCAACAAACCCCAATTAATGATATATCGAGGCATGTCTGGTAAGGAAGATAAACCACATCTCTCAATCACATCCCTATCAGCCTGTGACAATCCCAAAATCAATGACCACGGTCGTGGAAATTGCTCTCGTGGCTAAAGTACACCAAGCTATGCCTGCAAAACAACAAATGTCCATCATCAGTTCCCACATCTATCTGATATATCCAATCAAAACAAAATCAACTTAAAACAATGAAACGTCTCAAGAAAGCATCATATCAAGAAATCAATCAAAGACCATAATGGAAGAATCATATAAAAAATCTAACCCATATCAAGAAATCAATCAAAGACCCATAACACAAGCATCATATCGAAAAATATAACCCATATTGAGAAATCATATCAAAGACCCATAACACAAGCATCATATCGAAAATCTGACCCATATCGAGAAATCAATCAAAGACCCATAACACAAGCATCATATCAAAAATTTGACCCATATCAAGAAATCAATCAAAGACCCATAACGCAAGCATCGTATCAAGAAATCAATCAAAGACCCATAACACAAGCATCATATCAAGAAATCAATCAAAGACCCATAACACAAGCATCATATCGAAATCAATATCAAAGATCCATATCGACAATCAAAGATCCCTAATGCAAGCATCACATCAGGAATCATATCAGACATTAAGAATCGGAACTCACATTGGACATCAAATTCATATCACAAGGCAAAAATCACAGATCCACATCAAAAGAAAATCAGGATCCTCATTCAAACAATCAATTAGCTTGGAACTCCATATCAAAAGCAAATTTCAATAGACTCCAAAAATTAGACATCATCACAACAGGCAAAACATTGGCTCAAAACCCATCATGAAACACTCAATAGGCACCTACCCATCCCTAAGCCATCTACCTAATCTATTCGGCCCTCGACGCATTCTTCTAAACCTTCTTCACCCATTTTTGGACCCTACGCACCAAAACAGACCTCCAACGCGCTAAGCTTCTACTTATGCACTATTTTTCTTCACCAATGCGCTAGACACTTTACTCTATGCACTAATTGGTCCCGCCATTGTGCTACCCTACTAACCCAAAGCATTACAAAACCCCTACACGCTATCCTTTTCCCCCTAAGCGCTAACATGTCTACCCTATGAGCTACAACACTCAACATGCTACCCTAACCTGTCGACATGCAACAGAATGCAACTTAAACACTAACCTAACTAGGTCAACCCTACGTGCTATCTTTTCTATCGTATGCGCAATAACAAAATCCCTATGTGCTAAAACGGAAAATTTTCAACAAAAAAATAAAAAAACGTGATTAAAATAGGCAAAATCAATAAAAACATGGAAAGTTTTAGATCACTTACAGGTGGGCCATATGCGGTGGGCCTCCGGTATCGACGAACGCACTTGAATTGGTGCGAAGCATATGGAACCAACATTTTAGTCAGAGCTAAAATATCACAATCACAAGGAGACAAATGTGCAAATGATATGAATAAAATCACTTTTTACCTTTTTATAGGGTAAAAGTCAACAAGGTTAGTAAGTGGGGCATGTATTTTCCTCATTTTTCTCACTTTTAACCTTATCAACATAATTTTTGGGAGATGAATCAATTAAAATGCATTCAATACAGTCAAAATATTCAAAATGCAATTAATTAAAAAACTCTCATCAAATCAACAAAATTTTCAAAATCCTTGATTCCTCTCCCGAGGGGGCATCATCAATATCGTTCATCAACTGGGGCATCATATCGACATCTCAACACACAACATCATATGGATCAAATTTTGACAGCATATCCGACAAATTTTCTTTGAACCAACATGTGCACACACTTCACTTCAAAGAGGGGCAAAATGTAGACGTATAAATCTGACCACTTTCATAAGTGTATTTAATATTCATTTTAACCTCATTCCTCTATTTAATTTTTTTCTTCACATTCATCTATTTGATTAAATAAGTTACTCAATTTATTTAATTAAGTTCACCTAAGCCTTTTCTAACCTTTAATTAAATAAACCACTTTATTTAATTAAATTCCCTTTCTCCCCTTTTAATTAAATTGATCCTTGCAAGTAAATAAATCTGATTTATTTATTTAAATCCTCCACTTGTATTTATGCAAGTTGCTTCCTTTTTTATTGAAATAAAGTAATTTATTTTAATTAAAATTCCTTTTTCCTCCAATTGCATTCTCCTACATCTCCCACTTGCCTCCTTAACCCCCTTCTAGATTCTTCTAATCAATTCTAATTTAGCCTAATCCATCTCCTAAATATTGTCACATCCCTAAGCAAAGAGAAGTCACTTCTCAAACCCTCAAATTATTTGAAAACCATTAAAGGCTTTATGTCCTCAACAAGTTAACCCTCAAAGGCTTCCAAACCATTAAAGGCTCTTACATAACCATTAATGGTTAACTCAACCTTCTTGCATGATTATATACTTTCTCTCTAACTCAACCCCCATCTAACCCAGGGGTCTTATCAAGCATTCATGGCTTTAACCTTGGCTATCCCTTTAACCCTTGCACAAGAGTTTATCCTTTGGGTAAAAGCTTTATCCAATGGATAACCCTAACCTAACCTTAACCCTTACCTCCTAAGGTAACCATCATGTCTTCTCAAGCATTTAATGCTTCTTTAATCTCCTCTCAAGTAACCTCTTGTTGACAATTGTCACCATTTCATTGGTGAGAATTGTAAACATGGATTGATAACTTTCAATCCCAACCCTTGTTAAGATTATCCAATCTTGACCATCCGTTGCCCTATTTTTCCTATAAATAGAGCTCTCATTATCTCATTTTCATATATCCAAGTTTCATGCATCTAATTTATAGTCATTTTACTAAGCATTTAGCCTCTCTTTGATAAAAAACATCTTAATAGCATTTTAGAAGTAATTTTAAATATCATAGTATATCCATGTTAGACCAGTATATCATGTTACAATAAGCTCACTAAATCCTTTATCTTATCATCATCTTTTATGCTAGTTTAAATCATCATAGTTTCAATATCATACATATCTAGGAATGCATTCATGCTAAATTAATCAAACATCACTCATTCTTGGAGTTTTCATTCCTAAGTCATTTTGCTCAGTGATCTGAGAGCAAAGGCATTGACTTGAGGGATCCTGTGAGATAGAGAAAAATGGAACACCCCTTGGGAAGTTGAGTTATTCAATATAGCTCCCATAACTTGCACCAAGAGTCTCATTGGTGTGTGGACACTTTGGAACTCAACATTTATGCTTTTGTCACCCACATTTCCCTCACACAGGAGGCATAGCAGATTGCCTTCTTTGTACTATATTGTATAATATTTTTTAATGTCTTAAATGAGGGTGTTCCTTCTCGAAACCAAAGAAAAAAATATCTTTCACGAGATTCTTCATTCCTGAAACCAGACGCAACATTTAAATATGTCTTAAACTAGGTGCACATTCTCAAAACTAGAGCAAACAAACTCTTATAAAAGATTCCCTTGAAACTAGGCATATATTTGTCTTACATAGGGTTGTAGACTCTCAAAACTAGAGAAAACAAAATGTAACACGAGATGTTCCCAATACCATACACACATTTTTATTTTCATTGCATGTCTTACATAAGTTGTTGCATGCTTGAAACCGGAGAAAATAAACGCTTATATAGGATGCTTAACACCTAAAACTAGACAGTCGCACACACAGTAGGATGAGTGGAACTAGCAAAACGTAGCTAGACTATTCCTACTCTCATCCCCAACACGGATCACCTAGAAAAACACAACTAGAATGTGATATCCATGTCTTCTCTCACTCTTATTCTTATGGATCACCTAGAAAAATACAACTAGAGTGTGATACCCATGTATCTTCTCTTCTCTTCTCATCATGAGCTCATAGCTTTGTTGTTTGTAGTTCATGATTTTATGTGTTCTCTTTCTGTTTTTTGTGATCAATTGTGTCCTTGTGATGACATTTCAAGAATGATATTAGTGGTTGAGACATTTTGATTATTGAGGTCTCTTGGGCTAGTTGACTTGAGGTCTTGTTTTGATTTTTAGCTTTTTTTGTGTTGTGTCTTTTACCTTTTGTTTTTGTTTGTCTTTGTTTTACTATTTTGTCTTTGTCTTGTTTTGTGTGCCCTTGCATGCGACTATGTGAGTTAAGATCCTAAGATTGGGGGCTTGGTTCCTTGACATTAGTGATGTCTTAGCTCCTTGTGATTTCTCTCCTAATTACTCCTCTTTTTCATCTTTCATCTACTTTACCATGAGTATTTGCATAGAATCATACTCCCATTAAAGTGGGGGAAAAATATATCATCATGAATTGTCACCGATACAATTTACACCTCATGTTTGCGCCCCTACTTAAGCATGATCTATCCCCACCACCTCTCCAAGTCTAATTTGTGCTAATTACCTAGATTTGATGTCATGATCAACTCGTTGCAGGTCCCATAGAATGGTACCCACCTCCTTGGTATCTTGTTTTGGTCCCTTTTGCAATGGTACTAGCGCGTGGTACATCCTAGTCTAGACCATGACACCCTAAAATGCCATGGTCCCCCTCAAAGGGGCCCAAATTTAAAATAGGGCAGGTGTTGTGTTTCCCTAGTGGGAATTCATCCTCATGGCTATACATGACCATTAGAGGTTGGCCTAATTAGTAATTTACTTAGAAAACCCTATATAAAGACATTTAATGAACATATTTTCATCGAACCCAAGAAATCTAAGTCTTCATTCCTAACATTCATGCATATTTGAAGCATTCATGGAACAATTTTAGAGATCTTGAATGTTCCATATTCATCATTAAACCATTGCGAAGAAAAAATTACATCAATCTTCTACAAGCATGTGTGTGTGATTAGGGTTTTATATTTTTCATGCAATTTCATACAACTTTTGTGACTACATTCAAAGAGAAAAGTATCATCATCAACAATTGCAAATCTGAGGTATATGTTTTCATCATTTATTTCAGTATTTGATTTATTTCATTCAAAGTTAATTCCTAAACTGCGGTTTGACTTAGGCAAACCTCTATCCCCAATATATTTACCTTTCTTTATGTGTGCATGGCACAAGTATAGAGTTGCATTTGGGAGGATCAATAGAGTTTGCAGAGATGAACAAGTTTAGCTTTTGACGATGGAAAATTTGGTGGACCGTGGTGAATTGATACTACCTAGTCCCAAAAATTTAGGCCGACCTTCTCAGAACAGATCTGTGACATCTTATTTTTCTTAGATCCAGGGTGGTGTCCCCATACGATATTTGTAGCTCACTATTTATGCTTGATCTCTTCATTTATCACCTATTTTTCCCTAATCTTCAACAATCAAATCAATTCAACTTAAAGATGAGAAAGCCCCTTAAACAAGGAGACTAGGATTCTATCTAGAATCTTAGTCTTTCAAGGATAAATCTATTAGATTCCTCTCCTCTTTGATGTAATGGTTAATTAGGTAATTTAGTTTTTTTATTATCTTAATTTAACCCTAACCCTAATTTTTCTACCATTATAGCCACAAATCTCACAACATCCCTCTTCATTCCATTCCAGATGTATAGAGGTTTGACTTCTGTCATAAGCATCTAATAACACTTGAGTGTCTGAAATATGGTGCTAAATGCACTTCCTTCCAAACTAATTACCTTAATTCTAAGGTATCTGGTACATACATTCATCCTTGGTATCTCAAAAGGCCATCTAGTTCAACATTGAACCCTTCATACCTGGGATCTTGGGGATTAACTTGAAGGGCCTCTTTGACCTAAATATAATACTCATCCCCTTCTAAATTCTATAAAACACGTGCTCTAAAATTTGTGTTAATAATCACCATATAAGGTAGGTTTCTTTGATGACTTAAAGCATCTACCACTCTATGAGTGTGTGCACCAAAATGATGTGCAAAAAAGTGGACACACCCTCAAAAAAGTTGGAAAAATAAAAAATGTGCACGAGTTATTACAAATTTAAAAAACCCCATACATATTTAGGCTCATTTTTTCGAGCCTAAAGGAATAAAAATGCGTACAAGGTTTTACTTATACTAAACGTGTACGTAGTTTAGTTTTCAAAACCCCATGCGCGTTTTACTGTCAATTTTTTTTTATTGCGACCGACTGGGTCATTTTCACCTGCGCTCATAAGAAAAGCACTTTGAGGGTTTTAAACAACCAAATACGCAAATGGGGTTCTCAAAATAAAACACATCAATAATGGAAAGATTTATGAGATCAAAATTTTTCATCTATTTTATGCATTTAATAAATTATATTCACAATTACAATGTAAATTCATTGTTTTTGAATTTTTTTTTTGTTATGAATGCATATTCGATTCTGAAAATACTACCCCTCAGCAAGACACACCTCCTAAGAACTTAGGGAAAAACCCAAAGGAGAAACCACAACCAAACCCTTAAGATACAAACCCTCCAGCTTCTCCAGTAGACCATTCACAAGCTACACAGGAGAATTTGATAAACCAGTTAACACAAAACACTGCCAAAATAACTAGACTGGTGAATAGATTGAAGGAATTCAAGCATGAGCATCATGCATCCCTTGCCATAACCCTAGAATCATTAGCTAGTAGTGCCAATGAAGTTTCCAATCAAATTACAAAATCGTGAAGCTGTAGGGATCGATGTTGTGCTTTTTATGCTAGTGGGTTGTCATTTAGAGAAGTGAAAAAAAACATAAGTAAACAACAAATATGTGCTTTTTTTTATTGATCCCAAAATGGGTGAGACCTTACCTCTTAATTCAAAGAAGTTTCCTATACATTGGTGTAGCCATTTTGCAATGAAAAATGCTTTATGGGATAAGTGGTGGATGGTCTTTGACCAACCACCTTGTAATAATTCTGAGGTTCCATTATATTTTTTGAGGAAACTATATTGTGAGTTTATCCTCAATGAGTGGCCGAAGTATTTTGATATGAGAGAGTTCCAAGGTAGAGGTGGAGGTTCTGCCCAAGATAGACCTGGAGCCCGGAGGGTACTAAACCCCCAAATTTTCATCCCCCTAGCACCAAAATCTGTGGTCCATGTCACGATCCTTGTTGGACATTGTTGCTGCTAGGATATGTTGTTGCCATTGATGTCAACATATTCCTTCTTTGGTGATTATAGATTGGTTTATTGGAATTATGGTTTGGTGTATGGAGTATTTCTTGTATCATTATATTCTTCTATATTGGTCTTGGTGATCCGGGAATCCTAATTGATCATATCAGATGATCTAGTTTTGCATTTTGTTTATCTGATCAGTTATTTGCAGAGTTCAATATCTCCTTTGGTATATTCCGCTATGATCAAATCTTGAGCTGAGATTTTGGAATATTGTTTGGAATGGTCTTGTGTATCTTCATTTGAGATGGTTCATGATTTGGTGCTCTTCAAGTTATCTTTTCTTCATGATATTTGTTGTTTTTTGAGTGTTCTTGAGTTTCAGATGTTGATTGATGAAGATTTGATAAGTGGTGTGATGGGTTTACCTAGTTTGCTCAACACTTCACCTAGGTGGTGTTGCTCAATTGCACCAACTCACCAGGCCTAGTTGCTCTCTAGACCTTCAATTCCTTCTCAATATCTTCTAGGGATTTATTCTTGATCTCTCTAAGATTTTTTCTTCAAGTTTTTTGGCTAGGAACCCTACCAACTCACAGTGCTTCCCATGTACTCAATTATGGCTTCTTGACTTCAAGTTGTCAAAATGACCTCCTACCATTATGAGATGATGCGAAGGTGTGGAGGTATCTTAATTCATTTTTTGGATGCATTTAGGGTCCATTTAAGGTTTTCCATAAATAGGTTTCTTACCGATTTCAAATTCTTGCCTAGAAAAGGGCTACAAGGAATTAGCCCAATTAGGCCTCCTAAAACTGATTTTTTAGGGCTTGAGTGAAAACGATCCAAAAGACCCCCAAAAAATCTTGGATTTCCTTCAATTGTTCATCTAAACTCAATATATTTTTGTGGTTTTATCTTCTTGTTCCACCATTCATTGTGCTAACCCCAAAATGAGGGTTTTGGAGGGTTTCTAGGCCTTCTAGGTGGTCGTGACATGTCAAGTTGGGGTTTGTGCATTAAATGACCTCTTCAAGGCTCCTCCTTGCATTTTAAAATCTGTCCCAACTCATTTGACCCATTCAAAAACTTAGAAAGTGATTTGACATCTACCCCTACACTTGGCACTTCATTTTCACATTATTTCCTCTAACCGAGTTGCTCCTGGACTCACCTAGAATAAGGTGATAGTCATATCAAATCTCTTCTCCAGAACTTGCACCTACATTTGCACATTATACAGATGGTTTCTCATCATGTTCCAACAAGCCATGATGGTAGCATGTGTGGAACTCATGGGGCAACCATATTTACAAGAAAACTGCTATATACAAGCCAAAACTGGTTGCTTGCAAACTAAAGCAAGAAAACACTAATGAACAGTATCTACAAAGCTCTAAATTGAACCAACAAAATAATAAAACACAAGAGTAACTCAATCCATTTCTGGATCAATGGATTCAATCCATCTTTAATTACAAAATGAGTAAATCAAGCCAAAATGTTGCCAACTAGTCTGAAAATGAGTAGTTTCAGATTGTTAAGCTTGCAAAACACATTCACCACCCTTGGTAACCATGCAAGAGAGGGTTATTATAGATTTACCATGTGTGGAGTCATCCTAGGGAATTTAATAATCCCTAACTCCATCGCTAACCATTTCAGGACAAAAGTTGTCATGACAACTTTCAAAAGTTATCATGACAACTTTCAAAAGTTGTCATGACAACTTTTTGCAACTTTACAATTTTTTCACTTTTCGTCTTTCCAACCTATAAGACCTATTCCAAGTCATCACAAATGAATTTTAACACTTTCATAATACTACTTTAACCCTTCCTAATGCCTGTACCAAGTTTTGACACTTTTGACCATAAAAAAAGTCAATTACCTACTCAAACTCACTATTTACACAAAAATGCAAACCTAAGAAGTATGAACACAACCTAGGCCTACATTGACTCAAAACTCTAACTCTTGGACCCTCTTGGATTCCTTATTCACCACTGAGTTGGCTAGGGTTGGTAGAAGCCAAAATCAAAAAGACTAAACAATCTAAGTCCTAAGTGCTCCTGTACCATGGTGTTGGTGCAGTTGTTGCTAATGATTCTAACGTGCTTACTGGTGTTTCCTAAGCATGTCCTATTTGTTTTGATGATCCGTATTTATCGTTGTGCAAGTTTTTTGGCAATTTTTCTGAAATGGTGATGTTCTTCGTGTTATGTGGTTTTCCTAGTGGTGCATCGTGTTGCGGTTGATCTTGGCATGATTTCTGATGGTGATGAGCATTTAGGTATTTGATTTAGGTCCATGTTATGTCATGTATATCATTATACTGGTCTTGTTGTCGATCTTTTTATTGTGTGATGTAATTTTGTAGTTATAATTTGAGGGTTTAGCCGACCTTGTTGTCAAAGTTGATGAATTGTATAAATAGGTGATATAGTCATGTAAATTAGGGATAAAGGGTGTGTCTTCCTTATCAGAGAGTGGTGTATGTGCGATAAAGTGGTTTCATATTTTGGTGTTGTGATTGAGCAGAGATTGGTGTTGTAGAGAAGACAATTATGCTTAACCAGAACTGTAATTAGGCATTTGGAGATGTTATTTTTTCAGTTCATTTCTTTCGGATTGTAGTCCAAATCTTTTTGTAAGTTAGTGAGACTTCCCTGATGGTTGTAGACTTCTGGATCATTATCTTTTGAGAAGTGATCTCTAGGCAGTGTGCTTGCATGCATCTGCATTCCCCATTGTAATATTTTCACATACTACTATAGAGTATCATCTTACTGTGGGTAGGTTCCCATTGTGGTTTTTCGCTTAACCAGGTTTTCCACGTCAAAATATTGGTGTTGTGTGTTGTGTTATCTATTTTCTTATTGCTACAGTTTGTAAGATTTATTTTTGTGATTAAGTTTGTAGATCCGGTGAAAAATAATTCACCCTTAGTTTTCTCTCATTGTTGTTGCCAACAATTGGTATCAGAGCTAGATCCTCTAGAAGAAGCTTAACCACTTGAGGAGATCTAGGATAGCAATTGGAAGTGAAAGTGTTATCTTTAAAAAGGAGATTATGAGATTTGATGGTAGTAACTATGCTATATAGAAGAACCAAATGGAGGTGCATTTGAGATGTCTTGGAGAAGATTATTGGAATATCACAAAGAATGCTTATTTTGTTCCTTAGAATGGACTGGTTACTGCATATGAGATCCAGGAAGCCGAACATAACATTAGAGTAAAGGAAGCATTGCTAAGTGCCCTAAATGATTCAAAAACAACAAATGTAATGGGACTTTAGATCACACATGAGATGTGGGAGAAGCTCGAGACCCTGTATGAAGAAGATAAAAAATTCAAAGTTGCTAAGTTGCAGAGTTTGAAATGGAAATATGAGATGCTGAAGATGGGAGAAGATGAGAATGTAAATACCTTCATGGCTAAGGTGAATGATCTTGTCCTAGGTATCAGATGTGTCAGTGGAACCCTTGATGAAGATGAAATTGTTGCTAAGGTGTTGAGATCTTTGCCTCCTGCTTATAAACATAAGGTAGCTTCTATACAAGAGATTTGGAGTGTAACTACAGTGACAAGAGATATGTTGGTTGGAAAGATTGTTGCGTTTGAGTTGAGAGAATTTGGTAAATCACATGGAAAGTCTGAGACATTATTTAGAGCATCTGTATCTAGTAAACAAAAGTATGAACCTGAAGAATGCAGAATATTCAGATATGAAAGATAAATGAGAGAGTGTTACTACTTACTAAGTTGCCATTAGTTTTATGTCCAAAGTCATTCTATATACTCTACTCGGTTACTACTACTGAAATATTCAATCGGTATGCACAGAGCAGTCGGTTATAGAAGAAAGTAGTCACAGAGCCTAGTATACACCGAGCTGTGTACCGAGTAACACTCTATGTCTACCGAGCAGCAATAATGATACACCGAGTGAAACATGTTACCAGATTCATTGAACCTAGATACACATGTGGAAACGTGTTACAAGATCGAGGAACAAAGAACCGTTATCACATTGGAAATTGCACTTAAGGATTGTGTATGATTTTGAGGTCATCTATCCAATAAAATATTTTGTATGGTTATTCATTCGATAAATCATGTTTGTAAGATCGAAGCAATGAACCAGATCACCGACATAAGAGATCTATTTATACAGCATGGATTGAGATCAGAAAAAGAGATATAGAGGTGTATGAAGCAAGACATGTGTGATACATAAGAAAGCACTGAGTGTTATGATTGTTACAGAGACACAGAGGTCACTGAGAAGGATTTCAGAGAACAGTCAAGGAACAAAGTAAACAGAAGGGTTTACCAAATTATTCTATGGGTTACCGAGGTATGCTATAAGCAAGGTAATCTCATTTTGAGCACATAGAATCTGCTATAACATTTCAGATGTGAAGTTGCAGATATTTGTAAAGATTTTATTGTAATATTTTGAGTTGTAAGAGAAACCTTTAACAGGGTAAAAGACTCTAACAAAGTCTATAAATTGTAAAGCCTTTAACCAGGTGCAGCATTTAGAATAAGTCTTGCAAAATCCTTTAGCAAGGTAGATCTAACGATCTTGATACTCCTAACAGGGCAAGCTATCAGAAATAGCTAAACATGTAGCTCTAACCGAGCACTCTTTATTATTGCAATAGTGAAGTTGTGGGTGCCATCCCCACCGCATTTTTTCTCTCTAACCAAGAGTTTCTACGTAACCAAAATGTATGTGTTATGGAGTGAATCATGTATGATTGCTATTTATTTGTTTTAGCTTTATGTTATGTTACAATAGTTTTTGGTTTATGCATAACAGTAAAGTTATTGTTCAAGAAAGGATTTGAAGTACTTATTCACCCCTCCCCTCTCAGTACATTAGCTTTCCATATTGGGCCTAACAAAGAGATGAAAGAGCAAGAAAGAGAACTAGATAAGCTTGAAGCATTGATTGCCCAGAGATTGCCTAAAGGAGCCGATAAGTATGATGGAAAATGGCCCTTGAAATGTTTCTCTTGCAATAAGGTAGGACATTTTGCTTCTAGGTGCTTGGGGAGAATGGCTAAATATGACAGTCATGATAAATTTGATAAGAATGACATAAATGATAGATATGAGAAGCATGAGAAGTATGATAAGCCTTATAAGTCTAACCGGAAGTATAGGAATCAAAAGAACTGCTATTATGTTGCTGATGAAGGTGTTACAGATCAAGAATTAGAAGGAGATGAAGTTGTGTTTCTTGCCATTAAGGAAGATGGACCAATACCTGTTGATTCCACTAGCTACACTATTGAGGAGAAATCTTTAGCTACTAAAGTTGAAGAAAAAGATGAATGGGTGATTGACAATGGTTGTTCACATCATATGACCGGTGATAAAAGAAAATTTGTGAGTATGGAAAGGTATGATGGTGGAATAGTGAGATTTGGAGATGACAAAGCCTGTGTGATCTGTGGTAGAGGTTCTATTTCTTTTGATGGTAAGGATAATACTGATGATGTCTTACATGTTGAAGGTTGAAGCATAATCTTTTGAGTGCTGGACAGGTGGTTGGTAAAGGATACGATTTGCAATTCAAGAATGGTAAATGCAGGATCCTAAATGCCTCTGGTATAGAGATTGCATCTGGAATTAAGACTAAAGGTAATATTTTTCATTTGAATGTTGGTGAGAAAAGTTGCTTGATTGCTCAGATTGATGAAAGTTGGTTGTGGCATAGGAGAATGTGTCATGTTAATTTTGATTCAATGATTATGATTAATTGTACACAAGTTGTTAGAGATCTGTCTAAGATTGTTAATCTTATTGATCTAGTATGTAAGGAATGTCAATTGGGTAAGCAAAAAAGAATTTATTTCAAGAGAAAGTAGTATACATCTGATGGATAGCTATATCTTGTGCATACTTACCTATGTGGACCTACAAATATTAGAAGTGTGCAGGGTGACAGATATTTTATGTTGCTAATTGATGACTATTCTAAGATGATGTGGGTTGTCTTTTTGAAGGAAAAATCTGAAGCATTGGACAAATTCAAGATATTCAAAGCAAAGGTTGAGACTAAGTCAAGATTGAAGGTGAAATATTTGAGATTTGATAGAGGTGGAGAATTTTGTTCTGGGGAGTTTGATTCATTATGTGAGAACCATGGGATTAGAAGACAATTATCTGCTCCTAGAACCCCTCAATAGAATGGCGTTCTTGAAAGAAAGAACATGACTGTCTTGGATGCTGCAAGGAATATGCTAATTGAAGGAAATGTTCTTAAGACTTATTGGAGAGAAGCTATTAGCACTGTTGTTTACATATTCAATTGAGTTCATATTAAAGGTGATACCGGTAAGACTCCTTATGAGTTATGGTTTGGACATGTTCCTACTATGAGATATTTCAGAGTATTGGTAGCTAGTGTTATATCAAGAGAGATGATGACATAGGAAAGTTTGATGCAAGAAATGATGAAGGAATTGATTATGAGGAGACTTTTGCTCTGGTGGCCAGACTTGAAGCTGTTAGATTGTTGCTTACATATGCTACTTATAAAAATTTCAAGGTATATCAGATGGATGTTAAATCTGCCTTTTTGAATGGTGATCTTGAGGAAGAAGTATACATTGAGCAAACTGATGGATTTTCATTATTAGATGATGGAGACATGGTATGTAAACTGAAGAAAGCCCTTTATGGATTAAAACAAGCCCCTGGGGCCTGGTATGCCAGATTAGATAAGTATTTGTTGAAATTAGGATTTAACAAAGGAACTACTAATAGTAATATGTACTTTCGGATTGAGAATGATAACATGTTGATTGCTGAAGTCTTTGTTGATGACATTATCTTTGGAGGTGATGATAAATTGAGCATGAAGTTTGTCAGTGATATACAGAAAGAATTTGAGATGTCTATGATAGGTGAGATGAAATTTTTCTTAAGTTTGCAGATTTCACATACTGGAAAAGGTATTTTTATATCTCAAACTAAATATGTGAAGGAATTGTTGAAGAAGTTTGGATTAGATGACTCCAAATTGGTTGGAACTCCTATGGTGACTGGCTGCAAATTATCCAAGAATGATGATTCTCCAAAAGCTAATAAGAGTTTTGTATAAATCTATGGTTAGTGGACTGTTATATCTTACTCAAACTAGGTCAGACATTATGCATGTTGTGTGCATGGCTGCTAGATATCAAGCTGATCCGAAAGAGAGTCATGTCACTATTGTGGAGAGAATATTCAGATACTTGAAGGGGACTGTGGATTATGGTTTGTGGTATCCGAGGAATGATGATTTCATGTTATGTGCTTACATTGATGGTAATTGGGTCGATGATGTTGATGACCAAAAGGGTACCTCCGATGGAGCATTCTTTTTGGGTAAGAAACTGATTTCATGGGCTAGTAAGAAACAAGATTCAATATCTTCATCTACTGTTGAAGTTGAGTACATTGTTGCAGCTAGTAACTACACTCGGGTAGTTTGGATGAAGCAAATATTGAAGGATATAAAAGTTATCTATGATGAGCCTATTGTCATATGCTGTGATAAATCCAGTGCTATTAACATGTCAAAGAATCTAGTACAACATTCAAAAACTAAACATGTGTCAATCAAATATTATTACTTGAGAGAACAAGTCGGTGAAGAGAAAGTGAAGTTGGAGTATGTATCTACAAATGAACAAATTGTTGATATTTTCACTAATCTTTTACCTATAGATACATTTGTCTACTTGAGAGACAAGTTAGGGTTATCTACCCCTCCTGATGAGAACTAGATTCATTGAGTTGCATCAATCTGGTGGACTTCACAGTCTTATCTCTTTATCTAGATTGATGAGTTTGTGTTGCTCCTCTGGTGGAGTAGTCTGGTTATGTGTTTTAGGGGGAGAAATTCATGAGGATGAGTTTTGTCTTTGGCATTGATGTCAAAGGGGCAGAGAACCATGTGAAAATTTGTTTTATCTACTTGATCTTAGGAGAGTTTGTTGGAGATAATTTCTTTTTTTGCATTGAGTGTTTTTCACATTCATATGTTGCCATCAATGCCAAAGGGGGGGATTGTTGGAAATTGTTTCTGTTAGGACATGTTGTCATTGATTTCAACATATTCCTGGTCCGGTGATTGTAGATTAGTTTATTGGAATTATGGTTTGGTGTATGGAGTATTTATTGTATCATTATATTCTTCTGTATTGGTCTTGGTGATCCGAGAAGCCTAATTGATCATATCAAATGATCCGGTTTTGCAGTTTGTTTATCTGATCGGTGCTTTGCAGAGTTCAGTATTTCCTTCGGTATATTATAGTGTGATCAGATCTTGAGCTGAAATTTTGGGATATTGTTTGGGATGGTCTTATGTATCTTCATTTCAGATAGTTCATGATTTGGTGCTTCGTAAGTGATCTGTTCTTCATGACAATTGTTGTTGTTTGCGTGTTCTTGAGTTTCAGATGTTAATCGATAAAGATTTGATAGTGGTGTTGGTGCAACTATTGCTAATTATTCTAATGTTATTTCTAGTGTTTCCTAAGAATTTCCTATTTGTTTTGATGATCTCCATTGATCGTTGTGCAAGTTTTTGGTGATTTTGTTGAATTGGTGATGTTCTTCGTGTTATGCATTTTTCCCAGTGGTGTAGCGTGTTGCGGTTGATCTTGACATGATTTTCGGTGGTGTTGAGCATTTGGATATTTGATTTAGGTCCATGTTATGTCATGTATATCATTATATTAGTTTGACGGTCGAACTTTGTATTGTGTGATGTAATTTTGTAATTATAAGTTGAGGGTTTAGCCAACCTTGTTGTCAAGGTTGATGAATTGTATAAATAGGTGATATAGTTATGTAAATTAGGGATAGATGGTGTGTCTACCTTATC